>NC_060192.1:14472484-14619984 GCF_021184085.1 Oncorhynchus gorbuscha
ACTGTATACTACATACTATATACAACTAGTTAATTTGAGTATACCATAAACAAACAGTATTCTTTCAGTTGAGTATACCTGTGCTTCATCTGTCTACCGGAAGTTTATGCTGTTGCTATGCAACTTCTTGCTAGTTTGTTAGCATAAGAAATACTAGCTAGACATCTTATGACTTCATTGTAGTAACAATGTCCATTGAGAATGCACAACACATATACCGCTAAGAATGACGTGAATAATCAAGTCAATAAATGTTGGGTAGTTTAGTTGGATAGCATATTGTAATGAAACAGCAGGGAGCCGGTCTCGAACCCTGGACCTTCGAGCCCAAGGTCCGGCGTACTATCGACTGTGCTGCAAAAGCATGCTTGTGCGGCAGGGTTGATTTTCACGCTTATAAACCCAGGGTCCTTACAATATAGTTAATATACTGGCAAGTTTGATGTGTTAGTGGCCAACTAACGTTACCCGTACATACAAGCAACTGCTGTAATGCTATGCGGTTCATAAGGCTGGCGACTGTGGCGTAGCTAACAAATTAACATAAAGTGTAACTTAATTTATTTAAAAAGTAATTACTTTATTACGTTGCTCAACATTTTCTTGACATTTGTCATAAAATACATTTTATAGTAAAAGCAATTTGTATCCACTGTAGGTTCTCTTTAACCCTAATCAAGCGCACCTGATACTAATAATTACCTGGTTGATAAGCTGAATCAGGTTAGTTACAAGTGGGGTTGGAGCGAAAACCTACAGGAAGGTAGCTCTCCAGGAACAGGGTTGGAGAGCCCTGGTTTAAAGTGACTAGAGATCCATTTATTGATATGATCAGTGACTGGGTCTCAATGTAGGCAGCAGCCTCTCTGAGTTAGTGATGGCTGTTTATCAGTCTGATGGCTATGAGATAGGGGCTGTTTTTCAGTCTCTCGGTCCCAGCTTTGATGCACCTGTACTGACCTCGCCATACGGATGGTAGCGGTGTGAACAGGCAGTGGCTCGGGTGGTTGTTGTCCTTGATTAAAATGTTGTCCTTCCTATGGCATCGGGTGCTGTAGGCGTCATGGAGGGCAGGTAGTTTTCCCCTGGTGATCAAATCAAATGTATTTATATAGCCCTTTGTACATCAGCTGATATCTCCAGAGTGCTGTACAGAAACCCAGCCTAAAACCCCAAACAGCAAGCAATGCAGGTGTAGAAGCACGGTGGCTAGGAAAAACTCCCTAGGAAGGACAAAACCTAGGAAGAAACCTAGAGAGGAACCAGGCTATGAGGGGTGGCCAGTCCTCTTCTGGCTGTGCCGGGTGGAGATTATAACAGAACATGGCCAAGATGTTCAAATGCTGGTGCTTGCCTACGGAGCTGTGAGGGGAACGGCACCTCAGTACCTCCAGGCTCTGATCAGGCCCTACACCCAAACAAGGGCACTGCGTTCATCCACCTCTGGCCTGCTCGCCTCCCTACCACTGAGGAAGTACAGCTCCCGCTCAGCCCAGTCAAAACTGTTCGCTGCCCTGGCCCCCCCAATGGTGGAACAAACTCCCTCACGACGCCAGGACAGCAGAGTCAATCACCACCTTCCGGAGACACCTGAAACCCCACCTCTTTAAGGAATACCTAGGATAGGATAAGTAATCCCTCTCACCCCCCCCCCTTAAGATTTAGATGCACTATTGTAAAGTGACTGTTCCACTGGATGTCATAAGGTGAATGCACCAATTTGTAAGTCGCTCTGGATAAGAGCGTCTGCTAAATGATTTAAATGTAAATGTAAATGTTCATAAATGACCAGTGTAACAGTATAATTTTAAACCGTCCCCTCGCCCATACCCGGGGCGCGAACCAGGGACCTTCTGCACACATCAACAACAGTCACCCACGAAGCATCGTTACCCATCACTCCATAAAAGCCGCGGCCCTTGCAGAGCAAGGGGAACTACTACTTCAAGGTCTCAGAGCAAGTGACGTAACTGATTGAAACGCTATTTTAGCGCGCACCGCTAACTAAGCCAGCCATTTCACATCCGTTACATTACATTTACATTTAAGTCATTTAGCAGACGCTACACCAGCATGGTCAAATAATAATAATCACAGTAGTTGTCGAGGGTGCAGCAAGTCAGCACCTTAGGAGTAAAATGTCAGTTGGCTTTTCATAGCTGATCATTAAGAGTATCTCTACCACTCCTGCTGTCTCTAGAGAGTTGAAAACAGCAGGTCTGGGACAGGTAGCATGTCCGGTGAACAGGTCAGGATTCCATAGCCACAGGCAGAACAGTTGAAACTGGAGCAGCAGCACGGCCAGGTGGACTGGGGACAGCAAGGAGTCATCATGCCAGGTAGTCCTGAGACATGGTCCTAGGTCTCAGGTCCTCCGAGATTGAGAAAGAAAAAGAGAATTAGAGAGAGCATACTTAAATTCACACAGGACACCGGATAAGACAGGAGAAGTACTCCAGATATAACAAACTGACCCTATCCTCCAGACACATGAACTACTGCAGCATAAATACTGGAGGCTGAGACAGGAGGGGTCAGGAGACACTGTGGCCCCATCCGATGATACCCCCAGACAGGGCCAAACAGGAAGGATATAAACCCACCCATTTTGCCAAAGCATAGCCCCCACACCACTAGAGGGATATCTTCAACCACCAACTTACCATCCTGAGACAGGGCTGAGTATATCCCACAAAGATCTCCGCAGAGATCAGAGGACAAATCATTCACAGAGACAAACTGATTTCTTTCCGACAGATAAGATCTAAACCAGGTCAGAACTTGTAGACCAATTTGGGTTTCCAATCTCTCCAAAAGAATGTGGTGATCGATGGTATCAAACGCAGCACTAAGGTCTAGGAGCACGAGGACAGATACAGAGCCTCGGTCTGATGCCATTAAAAGGTCATTTACCACCTTCACAAGTGCAGTCTCAGTGCTATGATGGGGTCTAAAACCAGACTAAAGCATTTCATATACATTGTTTGTCTTCAGGATGGCAGTGAGTTGCTGCCAACAGCTGCCAACAGCTTTTTCTAAAAGTATTTAGAGGAATGGAAGATTCGATATAGGCTGATTTCTGGGTCAAGGTTTGGCTTTTTCAAGAGAGGCTTGGTGATGCATTGTGCGGACCTCACAAACCTCTGGAGAGCCTTGCGGTTGAGGGCGGTGCAGTTGCCGTGATACAGCTCGACAGGATGCTCTCAATTGTGCATCTGTAGAAATTTGTCAGGGTTTTGGGTGATGAGACAAATTTCTTCAGCCTCCTAAGGTTGAAGATGCGCTGTTGTGCCTTCTTCACCACCCTGCCTGTGGAGGTGGACCATTTCAGTTTGTCTGTGATGTGTACGCAGAGGAACTTAAAACTTTCCACCTTCTTTACTGCTGTCCCTTCGATGTGGATAGGGGGGTGCTCCCTCTGCTGTTTCCTGAAGTCCACAATCTTCTCCTTTGTTTTGTTGACGTTGAGTGAGAGGTTATTTTCCTGACACCACACTCCGAGTGCCCTCACCTCCTCCCTGTAGGCTGTCTCGTCGTTGTTGGTAATCAAGTCCACTACTGTTGTCGTCTGCAAACTTGATGATTGAGTTGGAGTCGTGCATGGCCACGCAGTCGTGTGTGAACAGGGAGTACAGGAGGGGGCTGAACACGCACCCTTGTTGGGGCCCCAGTGTTGAGGGTCAGCGAAGTGGAGATGTTGTTTCCTACCTTCACCACCTGTGGGGCGGCCCGTCAAATTCCAGGACCCAATTGCACAGGGTGGGGTTGAGACCCAGGACCTCCAGCTTGATGATGAGCTTGAAGGGTACTATGGTATTGAATGCTGAGCTGTCATCAATGAACAGCATTCTTACATAGGTATTCCTCTTGTCCAGATGGGATAGGGCAGTGTGCAGTGTGAAGGAGATTACATCGTCTGTGGACCTGTTGGGGCGGTATGCAAACTGAAGTGGGTCTAGGATGGCCGGTAAGATGGAGGTGATATGATCCTTGACTAGTCTCTCAAAGCACTTCATGATGACAGAAGTGAGTGCTAGTCATTTAGTTCAGTTATCTTTGCCTTCTTGGGTTCAGGAACAATGCTGTGACTGTGGCCCTGTATTATCCTCAAAGCGGGCAAAAAAGGTGTTTAGTTTGTCTGGAAGCGTGATGTCGGTGTCCGTCACTACAGACTGGGGTTCAATCCCAGACTGTTTCACAGCTGGCCGGGAGTCCCGTAGGGCGGCGCACAATTGGCCCAGCTTCGCCCGGTTTGGCCGGGGGTTTTTCTTGGCTCAATGTGCTCTAGCAAATCCTAACTTCAGTCATCAGTTAAATTGTTTATCCTCCTACACATTGATGCGTCTGGCTTCCGGGTTAAGCGAGCAGGTTTTAAGAAGCACCGCGGCTTGGCGTGTCATGTTTCAGAGAATGCATGACTCGACCTTAGCCTCTTTCGAGCCCGTTGGTGAGTTGCAGCAATGAGACAAGATCGTACCTACCAATTGGATATCACGAAGAAAAAAAACAACCTAGTTTGTATAATTTTGTATTAATTATTGTGTAGTTTGTATAACTTCTTCGGCATGATATACTCCTCTGTTTATATTCACATTTACTATCAGGCAGAATACCAAGGAAAAATGTGAACTGCTTTTCTTTTTCGGATCTCCCTTGGAGTTTCCAGTTACTATATACACTGAGTTTTCCAAACCGTAGGAACAACTTTTGCCTTCAGAACAGCCTCATTTCTACAGGCATGGACACTACAAGATGTTAAAAGCGTTCAACAGGGATGCTGCTTCCCACAGTTCCGTCAAGTCGGATGGATGTCCTTTGGGTGGTGGACCATTCTTGATACACACAGGAAACTGTTGACTGAAAAAACCCAGGTTGGCATCTGCTACCATACCATGTTCAAAGGCACTTAAGTATTTTCTTGCCCATTCACCCTCTGAATGGCACACATACACAATCCATGTCTCAAATCTTAAAAATCCTTATTTAGCATGTCTCCTCCCCTTCATCTACACTGATTGAAGTGGATTGAACAAGTGACATCAATAAGGGATTATAGCTTTCACCTGGTCAGTCTATGTCATTGAAAGAGCAGGTGTTCTCAATGCTTTGTATACTCTGTGTATAGTGGGAGAGCAGTCTGTTTCATGGAAGCTCGGAGTTCAAACTTCAAGAATGTAACATAATATTTAGACGGAACAATGGGCTCAAATTCAGCAAATGATATGTTGAGACCTAGAAGAATAGTGTCATGCAGGTGAAAGAGGACCCAAAAGCGACTTGGCGAAAACAGAGTCTTTAATCCAGTAAAGTAAATACAAACAAAAAACACAACTTTCACTCGAAATGACGAGGACAAACTGGAGACTCGATCTTGAACAGCAGGTGAACAGCAGGTTGCCTCGGGAAGGCACTTGAACCAGACAGACTCAGACACCTGCTCACCACGCAGCATCTGAGGAAAACACGACACGACAGGGCGATACACAAACACAGCACGGTGAATTCTAGACAAGGAACCGACAGGACAGGAACGGAACACAAAGGAAGAAATAGGGACTCTAATCAGGGGAAAGGATCGGGAACAGGTGTGGGAAGACTAAATGATTGATTAGGGGAATAGGAACAGCTGGGAGCAGGAACAGAACGATAGAGAGAAGAGAGAGCGAGAGAGTGAGAGAGGGAGGGGAGAGAGAGGGATAGAAAGAGGGAAAGAACCTAATAAGACCAGCAGAGGGAAACGAATAGAATGGGAAGCACAGGGACAAGACAAGATAATAAATGACAAAACATGACAGTACCCCCACTCACCGAGCGCCTCCTGGCGCACTCGAGGAGGAATCCTGGCGGCAACGGAGGAAATCATCAATGAGTGAACGGTCCAGCACGTCCCGAGACGGAACCCAACTCCTCTCCTCAGGACCGTAACCCTCCCAATCCACTAAGTATTGGTGACCCCGTCCCCGAGAACGCATGTCCATGATCTTATGTACCTTGTAAATAGGTGCGCTCTCGACAAGGACGGGAGGGGGAGGAAGACGAACGGGGTGCGAAGAAAGGGCTTGACACAGGAGACATGGAAGACAGGATGGACGCGACGAAGATGTCGCGGAAGAAGCAGTCGCACAGCGACAGGATTGACGACCTGGGAGACACGGAACGGACCAATGAACCGCGGAGTCAACTTACGAGAAGCTGTCGTAAGAGGAAGGTTGCGAGTGGAAAGCCACACTCTCTGGCCGCAACAATACCTTGGACTCTTAATCCTGCGTTTATTGGCGGCTCTCACAGTCTGTGCCCTGTAACGGCAAAGTGCAGACCTCACCCTCCTCCAGGTGCGCTCACAACGTTGGACAAACGCTTGAGCGGAGGGAACGCTGGACTCGGCAAGCTGGGATGAGAACAGAGGAGGCTGGTAACCCAGACTACTCTGAAACGGAGATAACCCGGTAGCAGACGAAGGAAGCGAATTGTGAGCGTATTCTGCCCAGGGGAGCTGTTCTGCCCAAGACGCAGGGTTTCTGAAAGAAAGGCTGCGTAGTATGCGACCAATCGTCTGATTGGCCCTCTCTGCTTGACCGTTAGACTGGGGATGAAACCCGGAAGAGAGACTGACGGACGCACCAATCAAACGACAGAACTCCCTCCAAAACTGTGACGTGAATTGCGGGCCTCTGTCTGAAACGGCGTCTAACGGGAGGCCATGAATTCTGAATACATTCTCGATAATGATTTGTGCCGTCTCCTTAGCGGAAGGAAGTTTAGCGAGGGGAATGAAATGTGCCGCCTTAGAGAACCTATCGACAACCGTAAGAATCACAGTCTTCCCCGCAGACAAAGGCAGACCGGTAATGAAGTCTAGGGCGATGTGAGACCATGGTCGAGAAGGAATGGGGAGCGGTCTGAGACGACCGGCAGGAGGAGAGTTACCCGACTTAGTCTGCGCGCAGTCCGAACAAGCAGCCACGAAACGGCGCGTGTCACGCTCCTGAGTCGGCCACCAAAAGCGCTGGCGAATAGACGCAAGAGTGCCTCGAACACCGGGATGACCAGCTAACTTGGCAGAGTGAGCCCACTGAAGAACAGCCAGACGAGTGGAAACAGGAACGAAAAGGAGGTTACTAGGAAAAGCGCGCGGCGACGCAGTGTGCGTGAGTGCTTGCTTAACCTGTCTTTCAATTCCCCAGACTGTTAACCCGACAACACGCCCATAAGGAAGAATCCCCTCGGGATCAGTAGAAGCCACAGAAGAACTAAACAGACGGGATAAGGCATCAGGCTTGGTGTTCTTGCTACCCGGACGGTAAGAAATCACAAACTCGAAACGAGCGAAAAACAACGCCCAACGAGCTTGACGGGCATTAAGTCGTTTGGCAGAACGGATGTACTCAAGGTTCTTATGGTCTGTCCAAACGACAAAAGGAACGGTCGCCCCCTCCAACCACTGTCGCCATTCGCCTAGGGCTAAGCGGATGGCGAGCAGTTCACGGTTACCCACATCATAGTTGCGCTCAGATGGCGACAGGCGATGAGAAAAATAAGCGCAAGGATGAACCTTATCGTCAGACTGGAAGCGCTGGGATAGAATGGCTCCCACGCCTACCTCTGAAGCGTCAACCTCGACAATGAATTGTCTAGTGACGTCAGGAGTAACGAGGATAGGAGCGGACGTAAAACGTTCTTTTAGAAGATCAAAAGCTCCCTGGGCGGAACCGGACCACTTAAAACACGTCTTGACAGAAGTAAGAGCTGTGAGAGGGGCAGCAACTTGACCGAAATTACGAATGAAACGCCGATAGAAATTAGCGAAACCTAAAAAGCGCTGCAACTCGACACGTGACCTTGGAACGGGCCAATCACTGACAGCTTGGACCTTAGCGGAATCCATCTGAATGCCTTCAGCGGAAATAACGGAACCGAGAAAAGTAACGGAGGAGACATGAAAAGAGCACTTCTCAGACTTTACGTAGAGACAATTCTCTAAAAGGCGCTGTAGAACACGTCGAACGTGCTGAACATGAATCTCGAGTGACGGAGAAAAAATCAGGATATCGTCAAGATAGACAAAAACAAAGATGTTCAGCATGTCTCTCAGAACATCATTAACTAATGCCTGAAAAACAGCTGGCGCATTGGCGAGACCAAACGGCAGAACCCGGTACTCAAAATGCCCTAACGGAGTGTTAAACGCCGTTTTCCACTCGTCCCCCTCTCTGATGCGCACGAGATGGTAAGCGTTACGAAGGTCCAACTTAGTAAAGCACCTGGCTCCCTGCAGAATCTCGAAGGCTGATGACATAAGGGGAAGCGGATAACGATTCTTAACCGTTATGTCATTCAGCCCTCGATAATCCACGCAGGGGCGCAGAGTACCGTCCTTCTTCTTAACAAAAAAGAACCCCGCCCCGGCCGGAGAGGAAGAAGGCACTATGGTACCGGCGTCAAGAGACACAGACAAATAATCCTCGAGAGCCTTACGTTCGGGAGCCGACAGAGAGTATAGTCTACCCCGAGGAGGAGTGGTCCCCGGAAGGAGATCAATACTACAATCATACGACCGGTGAGGAGGAAGGGAGTTGGCTCGGGACCGACTGAAGACCGTGCGCAGATCATGATATTCCTCCGGCACTCCTGTCAAATCGCCAGGTTCCTCCTGAGAAGTAGGGACAGAAGAAACACTTCACATGACAAGAAACGTTCCAGGATAGGATAGAATTACTAGACCAATTAATAGAAGGATTATGACATACTAGCCAGGGATGACCCAAAACAACAGGTGTAAACGGTGAACGAAAAATCAAAAAAGAAATAGTCTCACTGTGGTTACCAGATACTGTGAGGGTTAAAGGTAGTGTCTCAAATCTGATACTGGGAAGATGACTACCATCTAAGGCGAACATGGGCGTAGGCTTCTCTAACTCTCTGAAAGGAATGTCATGTTTCCGAACCCATGCTTCGTCCATGAAACAACCCTCAGCCCCAGAGTCTATCAAGGCACTACATGTAGCACCCGAACCGGTCCAGCGTAGATGGACCGACAAAGTAGTACAGGATCTTGATGGAGAGACTTGAGTAGTTGCGCTCACCTGTAGCCCTCCGCTTACAGATGAGCTCTGGCTTTTACTGGACATGAATTAACAAAATGTCCAGCAACTCCGCAATAGAGGCACAGGCGGTTGGTGATCCTCCGTTCCCTCTCCTTAGTCGAGATGCGAATCCCTCCCAGCTGCATGGGCTCAGACTCTGAGCCAGAGGAGGGAGATGGTTGCGATGCGGAGCAGGGAAACACCGTTGATGCGAGCTCTCTTCCACGAGCCCGGTGACGAAGATCTACCCGTCGTTCTATGCGGATGGCGAGAGCAATCAAAGAGTCCACATCTGAAGGAACCTCCCGGGAGAGAATCTCATCCTTAACCACTGCGTGGAGTCCCTCCAGAAAACGAGCGAGCAGCGCCGGCTCGTTCCACTCACTAGAGGCAGCAAGAGTGCGAAACTCAATAGAATAATCCGTTATGGACCGTTCACCTTGGCATAAGGAAGCCAGGGCCCTAGAAGCCTCCCTACCAAAAACTGAACGGTCAAAAACCCGAATCATCTCCTCTTTAAAGTTCTGGAACCTGTTAGAGCAATCAGCCCTTGCCTCCCAGATAGCTGTGCCCCATTCTCGAGCCCGGCCAGTAAGGAGTGAAATGACGTAAGCAACCCGAGCTCTCTCTCTAGAGTATGTGTTGGGTTGAGAGAGAACACAATCTCACACTGCGTGAGAAAGGAGCGGCACTCAGTGGGCTGCCCGGAGTAGCAAGGTGGGTTATTAACCCTAGGTTCTGGAGGCTCGGCAGGCCAGGAAGTAACAGGTGGCACGAGACGTAGACTCTGGAACTGTCCAGAGAGGTCGGAAACCTGAGCGGCCAGGTTCTCCACGGCATGGCGAGCAGCAGACAATTCCTGCTCGTGTCTGCCGAGCATGGCTCCTTGGATCTCGACGGCAGTGTAACGAGCGTCTGAAGTCGCTGGGTCCATTCCTTGGTCGGTTCCTTCTGTCATGCAGGTGAAAGAGGACCCAAAAGCGACTTGGCGAAAACAGAGTCTTTAATCCAGTAAAGTAAATACAAACAAAAAACACAACTTTCACTCGAAATGACGAGGACAAACTGGAGACTCGATCTTGAACAGCAGGTGAACAGCAGGTTGCCTCGGGAAGGCACTTGAACCAGACAGACTCAGACACCTGCTCACCACGCAGCATCTGAGGAAAACACGACACGACAGGGCGATACACAAACACAGCACGGTGAATTCTAGACAAGGAACCGACAGGACAGGAACGGAACACAAAGGAAGAAATAGGGACTCTAATCAGGGGAAAGGATCGGGAACAGGTGTGGGAAGACTAAATGATTGATTAGGGGAATAGGAACAGCTGGGAGCAGGAACGGAACGATAGAGAGAAGAGAGAGCGAGAGAGTGAGAGAGGGAGGGGGAGAGAGAGGGATAGAAAGAGGGAAAGAACCTAATAAGACCAGCAGAGGGAAACGAATAGAATGGGAAGCACAGGGACAAGACAAGATAATAAATGACAAAACATGACAAATAGATAAGCTACTATGAATACATATACAATACACAGGCAATGGTGGGGATCGCAGTACCAGACTCTGGACTTATACTGTATGTTTCGGTTTGTAAGCACACCCTACTTAATGGCAGCGGGCCAGCTTTAGGGTGATGTTCAGTGGGGTTAACTCTTCTCTCATGTCTTTCTAGGGATGAACAGCATGGCAACCTCCCACATTCTCTTCATCTGCCTTCTCCTCATCCTAACAGTTGTGTCGCAGGAGCCGCCAACTTCTGAACAAGGTACTTTTGATTAATGATGAACCAGACCAAACCAGAGGGGCTTTCCTTTCACTGGACAATCAATAGAGACCTATCAGATTCCTAGAAGTACTTCCTATGCATGTATAGTTCGTAGTAAGGACAGTCTTGTATGTACACTATGTAGTATTATATACATAGGGGAGAACCAGGATGAAAGTAACACTTCGTTTTTCCCCTAATTACTTAGATCGATAAAGCTAGTGACACCATATTTTATGACAAACAACACTTGTCATGACAAACAACTTACAGTATATATGTCCTCTACCATAAGCAACTATAATTTCTTCTTTAGGGTAAATGAGTTTAAATGAAATAGACCAAGACCAGAACTACTGCAACGTTACTTTTGTAACCTCCAGCGGGGAGAGTAACACAGCCTTGGGGTGGAAGTGACAGCTTGTGAAAAGTGCACAATATCTGTCTCATCCCCATGTTTCTGGTTTGTAATGCTCATTACTTTCGACAAATGTACTATCAGACATCATTTAATGTGTCGATTTGATTAATTCATGTTAAAGGTTAGAAGTGTATGAAAATGAACCTTGCGACAACATCTCAATGTTGCGCAATCATAACATTTTTGACGTACAATATTAATCAGACTAAAAGGAATCACATAATGGCTGTATTAACCATCATTTCCTAATCTCACTTTAATGGGAATGTAGAAAGATATGTGTTTCACCATTTTAAATGACTATTCATGCATAGCCCTACCAATCAGGTGTGCTCCAGCTATCCTTGTCATGTGCACTCCTCGTGTCTTGATAGAATAAAACATTTTTATTTTCTTCACAAAATGGCAAACTCATCATGCTTATCACATTTCCATGGCTTGACACAAGGTAATTGACCCACATAATCATAAATATATGTATATATTTTTAACCACTAACTTGTTGATTTAAAGCTTGTGAGAAGTGGATCCATCCAGTCAATTTATTAAGGCATAATTCTAATGTCATATAATGTTCAAACATTCAGTCACTTGTTGATATCTTGCTAACATTATAAAAGCAATATGAACTGTGCTTAAACGGTTTATTCTATTTTATTCCAGGTTCATCAGTTAACATTGTTACTTTGGTCCCACCCCTTTCTCCTGCAACTTCTCCCAGGCTAACACCCAAGACTAGCTGGCATGACACTTGAAATCTATACTGTCATTTATCCACTAGATGGTTTAAGAAAGTGACATGTTTGGAACCTTAACAACCTCTCAATGTTGTTTTTCCTCATTTGAAGTGAAGTATTTAATAAATGGCCTCCCAAATAAGGGGGCGGCAGGGTAGCCTAGTGGTTAGAGCGTTGGACTTGTAACCGGAGCTGACAAGGTACACATCTGTCATTCTGCCCCTGAACAGGCAGTTAACCCACTGTTCCTAGGCCGTCATTGAAAATAAGAATTTGTTCTTAACTGACTTGCCTGGTTAAATAAAGGTAAAACATAAAATTAAAAATTAAAAAAGAACATGGAGGCCAGTGGTTATTTAGAGAGAGTTACATGTTCAAGCTTCATCAATCCGCTGTCAGGGGAGCACGCTTTGTCCCCCTCCCCATTAAAACAGCCATTTCCTATCTCCGTCCCTACTATTACCCAGCAGCTGTGCAAACACAACCCTCTCTTCCCCTTTGATTAAAGTCTTGATGAATGTTTGGACTTTTCAGTCCTAACGTGAGAGAGTAATTCATGATAGTTTCCCAAAATAAATGTGTGTCTAAAATAAATATACAGCAAGCATTTACCTGTTCTGTTCTGTTTTGTCCAAGAAATGAAGTGAATTACATGTGCAATGTGCCATTTCCCCATTTATGGTAGAGGAAAGCTTGAGTGAAGGACATATGATATATATTGTACTTATGTGGGCACTTTAAAGCAGTAGCTGCAACCAAGGTATTCTCCTTCAATTGAACAGATTTAAAGCACTGAGGTAAAACCTTGGATTATAAAGCTTTTCTTTCGGTTTGTGTCTGCACCTCCCACCCAATTGACAAAATGTGTCAATTATATTTTTGTCTGGGATCTTAAATTCTTTCAACTATTCTGACAGTGAAGTAACACTTACTGGAAACAGAGGAACTTTGTCGAAGAAGCAGCACAGTCAAAGCCTACACAAATCAGACAAAACAGACTCACGGTAGAGGGAAAGCCTCTGCTCAATCAGTCATCGCTAAAGAGCTCTAATATAAAGTGTATAATGTTACGTAACATGAAGAAACACTTATGAAAGTGTGACTTCACTCACCATAAAGGCCTGAACCACCTAGGAATAAAACTTCCTGCACTCAAACTTTGTTCATTCAACACTCTTGAATGAAGGGACCTCTGAATATCTAAACCGTTTCCCACAGTGCACTACTCACTGCTCCCACACTGCCCCTTCAGAATTCCTGGGAATCCAGTTCCTGGAAAGCACTCAATGTGCAGTGTGCCTAGTGCAACACTATGTGCCCATACGTGCAAGCTTGTTTAAAGAACATGTTCTAACTTATTGTATTAGTCTGTATAATACACTAAACACAGTGCCATTGCATTATCATAAAACATGTTGCGTTTTCACAAATAACTGCTATATTCAATTATTTATGTAACATTTAAACCAGAGTGTGTAATTAAATCATTCATACTGTATATCTGTGATCTAGTCCTCTTGAGAGTTGTTAACTGTGTGCCAGACAGTTACAGTATGATGATACCCCCTGGTGTGTAGTGGAGAACCGGGACAAAGGTAACACACATTTTCTCAGAGAACTATGTCATTCTAACTTCTGCGTTAAGTCGGCATGTTCCTAAAGTGGAGGACGAGCTCCCTGTTAAAAAAACAGCCCAGCCCAACCATGATTCACAGAGTTAAACAAAGTGGTTTTGAGCCATTGAAGGAGTAAAAAAAACAGACCCGGAAGGGTTTTTCATTGGTAGAGTTTAAGGCAATAGCACCATCCCTTTCATCTGTATAGATGTGACTGTGTATATGGGATATGTCAGTGACATTGTAGAGAGATAATAGGGAATTTGCCTCTGTACAGCATCCAGTTCTAGCACTCCTTGCATGTGTACACTACAGGGAATTACATTAAAAGGTACATGTGCATTTAGAAGCCCCTTGATTAAAATAGACATTTCCTCCCACCGTACCTCCTATTTGACAGCAGCCGATCAAACACAACGCTCTCTTTCCTTTGATTAGTCAGGATGAATGTTTTGACATTTCAGTCCTAATGTGAGAGATTTTACGAGATAAATGAGCACGTTTTGTATCTTTATTAAAGGCAATTAAATGTACTCTGCACTGCAGGGATGTCAGAGTAAACGGGTTGTAATGGAAAAGAGTTCACATTCCAGTGACTGGAAATACTAGAATAACTGGAACTCGAAAGTGTATGTTTTCTTGGAAAGTGTGTTTTGAAGTTAGAGCTTCAACGTTTTGTTGGAGCCAGTGATATCTGCTGCCCACTTTTGCTTCTGTGAAAACTAGCGACCTGAACTTGGCGAACACGAATCAAACAGCACTCACTCACATCCACACTCACTCACATCCACACTCACTCACATCCACACTCACTCACATCCACATTCACTCACATCCACACTCACTCACATCCACACTCACTCACATCCACATTCACTCACATCCACACTCACTCACATCCACACTCACTCACATCCACACTCACTCACATCCACACTCACTCACATCCACACTCACTCACATCCACACTCACTCACATCCACACTCACTCACATCCACATTCACTCACATCCACACTCACTCACATCCACACTCACTCACATCCACATTCACTCACATCCACACTCACTCACATCCACACTCACTCACATCCACACTCACTCACATCCACACTCACTCACATCCACACTCACTCACATCCACACTCACTCACATCCACACTCACTCACATCCACACTCACTCACATCCACACTCACTCACATCCACACTCACTCACATCCACACTCACTCACATCCACACTCACTCACATCCACACATCACTCACATCCACACTCACTCACATCCACACTCACTCACATCCACACTCACTCACATCCACACTCACTCACATCCACACTCACTCACATCCACACTCACTCACATCCACACTCACTCACATCCACACTCACTCACATCCACACTCACTCACATCCACACTCACTCACATCCACACTCACTCACATCCACACTCACTCACATCCACACTCACTCACATCCACACTCACTCACATCCACACTCACTCACATCCACACTCACTCACATCCACACTCACTCACATCCACACTCACTCACATCCACACTCACTCACATCCACACTCAAGAACATTCACAAGTACTCACATATATATTTACACGTGCACATTTACATTCAGAAAATATTGGGTAAGTCAAAATGGGGACTGGATGTAGAGTCTCAATTTCTGCATAGCACGCACACACAAACGCACGCACGCACACACACACCACTAGTCCCCGAATCCTAATCAGTCACAGGAAATGTACCTAGTATGAAACCCTTAAGCGTTGCCAGGTGTTGGATAGATTTTTCCTCTTAATTCTAAGGGCTTTCCTGGGAGGAAAGGATCTGGTAAACAGGTTATTTTTAACCTCTGCGCCCCCTTCCCCCCTTGTTGAGCTGCTAACCAAGCCAGTGGTATGCATCACTCCTCAGAAGAGCAATACACTGTTGAAGCTGCCATCTCCCTAGGCGCCAGGGCCCTTCAATCAGCTGTTGTGCTGTCCCACTCATCGGTGTTGATGTGGCAGACTGACAGCTCTTGCCAGTGTCATTATGGGAGATGGTACTTAAAGTCACTCCTCAGGGCTGTGAACAGACAAGAGTGTTTACCTTAAGCACCCCTCTCCCCGAGGACACATTAGTATGATAATTTAATATAGCACAGACAGACCAAGACAGCACTTACCTGTTATAAACAAGATAGAATGATAATTTACCATTCCTACAGCTTATTTATTGGTTCCTTTATAATCTCAATGAGCAGAAGGTAACAAGATAAGCAATACTACAGTGTTTTCATGTGTAGAGGTAGTAATTGGCTTCTGAGGAAATCATTCCAATTGAGCAATTTAATTAGGAATTTCATTGTCCGCTCTCATTTCCTGCAGAAACAGAAGATATCTGAACAGTAGTGTCCATTACTGTGAGTAGAGGTTTCACACCTTGTACTATGTAGTTCTGAGAACCGGTAACGGAGAGGATTTACCAGAAAGTCCCGTGGGCAGTATAGTCTGGCTGACCATTTGAAGGTCTATGGATACTTCCAGGAAAACACAGCTGTCCGCCCTGTGGCTATTACACATGAAGAGCAGCTCTGCCCCGTAAATGGTCTCTATATACAGCAACGGGCGTAGTTCAACTTGACTGGGTGTGTGTCATTTTAGGATAATTAAAAATGGGCGCAAAGTTCATGTTTAAGTTAGAGTTTTGACTGTTTGCAAGCCTTATAGACTGTGTGTGCTCACATCTCTCTTTCTCACGCTCTCCCTCTCAGCCCTGCCCCAGATCCGCCCCCAGATCACTGGCTGTGTCTCCCATGACATGAACACGTTCCGCTGCAGATGGAATGTCGGAACATTCCAGAACCTCACAGAGCCCAGAGACCTGCGGATGTTCTACTACATCAATAACAAGAAGTGAGAGAAAGAAGAGTTTGTTCACTGATAGGCCAATTCATTTTTCTTGAAATCGTTTGTAAGTTATTAGCCGTATGTGAGTCTCTTCCTCTTACCTACATGTCAGGTGCATGATGTTAGTCTTTCTTCCAATCAGCACAGTATTAAACCCCCCATGTTGTCTCCCATGCCTGCAGCATATCTCCCAAAGAGTGGAGTGAGTGTCCTAACTACATGGCTGACAGGATAGACGAGTGCTTCTTCAATGAAAGCTACACGAAGGTCTGGATAACCTACAGTGTCCAACTCCGCTCTGGAGTTCAGGATATTCTCTATGACGAGGTCATCTTCACTGTGGAAGACATCGGTGAGCCTGGCCTCTGACCTCCTAAACCATAGTTACCTATACAGTGCTTTCAGAAAGGGTTCACAACCCCTTGACTTTTTCCACTTTTTGTTGCGTTACAGCCTGAATTTGAAAAATGAAATACTGAATTTTATATATCACTATTATTAGACAAAATAAAGAAAAACCTTTGAATGAGTAGGTGTTCTAAAACTCTTGACTGGTTGTGTGTGTGTGTGTGTGTGTGTGTGTGTGTGTGTGTGTGTGTGTGTGTGTGTGTGTGTGTGTGGTGTGTGTGTATATATATATTTCAGAACACCTACTCGTTCAAGGGATTTGCTTTATTTTTTACTATTTTCTACATTGTAGAATAATAGTGAAGACATGAAAACCATGAAATAACACATTTGGAATCATGTAGTAACCCAAAAAGTTAATCAAAAAGTAAATATTTTTGTAGTAACCAAAAAACAAATCAAGATATCTTATGAGATTCTTCAAATAGCCAACCTTTGCCTTGGTGACAGCTTTGCACACTCTTGGCATTGAAGTCATAAACAGCTCAATGCTTGAAGCACAGCGACGAGCTGCTGTCAAAACGCACTAAAGTGCTGTTTGAATGAATGCTTACGAGCCTGCTGGTGCCTACCATCACTCAGTCAGACTGCTCTATCAAATCATAGACTTAATTATAACAGAATAACACACGGAAATACTATCCTTAGTTTCCGGATTCGACCATATTAATGACCTATCATCTCGAAAACAAGACGTTTATTCTTTCAGTGAAATACAGAACCGTTCTGTATTTTATCTAACGGGTGGCATCCATAAGTCTAAATATTCCTGTTACATTGCACAACTTTCAATGTTATGTCATAATTACGTAAAATTCTGGCAAATTAGGCAGCCCAAACTTTTTCATATACACTGACTCTGCGTGCAATGAACACAAGAGAAGTGAGACAATTTCACCTGGTTAATATTGCCTGCTAACCTGGATTTCTTTTAGCAAAATATGCAGGTTTAAAAATCTATACTTCTGTGTATTGATTTTAAGAAAGGAATTGATGTTTATGGTTAGGTACAGTCGTGCAACGATTGTGCTTTTTTCGCAAATGAGCTTTTGTTAAATCATCCCCCGTTTGGCGAAGTTGGCTGTCTTTGTTAGGAAGAAATAGTCTTCACAGAGTTCGCAAGGAGCCAGGTTAGCAGACAATATTAACTAAATATGCAGGTTTAAAAATATATACTTGTGTATTGATTTTAAGAATACGCATCGATTGTATGCAACACAGGACGCGCTAGATAAACTCGTAATATCATCAAACATGTGTAGTTAACTAGTGATTATGATTGATTGATTGTTTTTTATAAGATAAGTTTAATGCTAGCTAGCAACTTACCTTGGCTTCTTACTGCATTTGCGTAACAGGCAGCCTCCTCGTGGAGTGCAATGTAATCAGGTGGTTAGAGCGTTGGACTAGTTAACTGTAAGGTTGGAAGATTGAATCCCCGAGCTGACAAGGTACACATCTGTCATTCTGCCCCTGAACAAGGCAGTTAACCCACCGTTCCTAGGCCTTCATTGAAAATAAGAATGTGTTCTTAACTGACTTGCCTATTTAAATAAAGCATAAATAAATGTGTATAAAATAATAATAACAACAAAAATAAAAAATCGGTGTCCAAAAATACTTGAAATTGGCCATTCCGATTAATCAGTCGACCTCTAGTTAAGACACTTGCCAGTTGGTCCGCGCATGCTTTGAGTACACATCCTGGTAATCCGTCTGGCCCCACGGCTTTGTGAATGTTGACCTGTTTGTGAATGTCGACTGGATTTCCCTTTGTAGTCCTTAATAGTTTTTAAACCCTGCCACATCTGACGAGAGTCAGAGCCGGTGTAGTGGGATTCAGTCTTAATCCTGTATTGAAGCTTTGCATGTTTGATGGTTCGTCTGAGGGCGCTGCGGGATTTCTTATAAGCATCTGGATTAGTGTCCCGTCTCCTTGAAAGTGGCAGCTCTAACTTGTAGCTTGATGCGGATGTTGTCTGTAATCCAAGGCTTCTGGTTGGGATATGTACAGTACGTACAGTCACTGTGGGGACAACGTCGTCGATGCACTTATTGATGAAGCCGATGATTGAGGTGGTATACTCCTCAATGTCCTTGGATGAATCTTGGAATATATTCCAGTATTCCAGGCAAATAAAACAGTCCTGTAGCGTAGCATCTGCGACATCTGACCACTTCTGTATTGAGCGAGTCACTGTTACTTCCTGAGCGAGTCACTGTTATTTTTGCTTGTAAGCAGGAATCACGAGGATAGAATTATGGTCAGATGTGCCAAATGGAGGGCGGAGGAGAGCTTTGTATGCGTCTCTGTGTGTGGAGAAAGGTGGTCTAGAGTTTCTAGAGTTTTCTCCATCTTTTCTTCACGCAAATGACGGGGATTTGGGCCTGTTCCCAAGAAAGCAGTATATCCTTTGTGTCAGACTCGTTAAAGAAAAAAATCTTTGTCTAGTTCCAGGTGAGTAATCGCCGTTCTGATGTCCAGAAGTTATTTTCAGTCGTAAGAGACAGTAGCAGCAACATTATGTACAAAATAGCACAGTTGGTTAGGAGCCCGTAAAACGGCAGCCATCCCCTCCGGCGCCATTCTTAAGATCTTGGCTTGCATTTTGACTCAAAGTGATCTTGACTCAGAAAAGGTTGGTGACTACTGATCTATGCTAATTGAAGTAGATTTAACAAGTGACATCAATGAGGGATCATTGCTTTCACCTGGATTCCCCTGGCTTCCTATGTTATGGAAAGAGCAGGTGTTCTTAATGATTTGTTGCTGACAGGTGTATGAAATCGAGCACACAGCCATGCAATCTCCAAAGACAAACATTGGCAGTATATTGGCCTTACTGAAGAACTTGTGACTTTTAGCATGGCACCGTCCTAGGATGCCACCTTTCCAACAAGTCAATTCATCAAATTTCTGCTCTGCGAGAGCTGCCCCAGTCAACCGTAAGTGCTGTGCTGTTATTGTGAAGTGGAACATCTAGGGCCAACAATGGCTCAGCCGTGATGTGGTAGGCCACACAAGCTCACAGAACAGGACCGCTGAGTGCTGTGCATAGAGTGTAAAAATGGTCTGTCCTCGGTTGCAACACTCACTACGGAGTTCCAAACTGCCTCTGGAAGCAACGTCAGCACAATAACTGTTCTTTGGGAGCTTCGTAAAATGGGTTTCCATGGCCGAGCAGCTGCACACAATCCTAAGATCACCATGCGCAATCCCAGGTGTCGGCTGAAGTGGTGTAAAGCTTGCTGCCATTGGACTCTGGAGCAGTGGAAACGCATTCTCTGGAGTGATGAATCACGCTTCACCATCTGGCTGTCAGACGAATCTGGGTTTGGCGGATGCCAGAAGAACGCTAACCTGCCCGAATGCATTGTGCCAACTGTAAAGTTTGGTGGAGGAGGAGTAATAGTATGGGCTGCTTTTCATGGTTCAGGCCCCTTAGTTCCAGTGAAGGAACAACTTAACTCTACAGCATACAATGACATTCTAGACGATTCTGTGCTTCCAAATTTGTGGCAACAGTTTGGTGTAGGCCCTTTCCTGTTTTAGCATGACAATGCCCCATGCACAAAGCGAGGTCCATACAGGAATGGTTTGTCGAGATCGGTGTGGAATAACTTTACTGCCCTGCACATAGCCCTGACCTCAACCCCATCAAACACCTTTGGGATGAATTGGAACGCTGACTGCGAGCCAGGCCTAATTGCCCGACCTCACTAATGCTCTTGTGGCTGAATAGAAGCAAGCCACTGCATCAATGTTTCAACATCTAGTGGAAAGTCTTCCCAAAAGAGTGGAGGCTGTTATAGCAGCCAAGCGGGGACCAAATCCATATTAATGCCCATGATTTTGGAATGAGATGTTCGACGAGCTGGTGTCCACATATTTTTGGTCATGCAGTGTGTATGTACAGTATATACAATATATTGCCTAGTTGTGTAGATATATTGAATTTTGTATGTGCCATTCAGCATTTGAAGTGATGAACCAACTAATGTTTTCCAGTGGAACCAGACCCTCCAATAGCGCTGAACTGGACCCTGCTGAATGTGGGTCTAACCGGGAGCCACTTTGACATCATGGTGAGCTGGGAGCCGCCACACTCTGCAGACGTGTCTACGGGCTGGATGACGCTACAATACGAGGTGCAGTACCGTGAGGTCAATTCAACACTGTGGAGGATGGTGAGTCTACACCCTAGCAGTTAGCTGACCAGTGGTGGCTTTTCTGCATGATAAATTAGCGAGACATTCTACTGCACTGATGGATAAAGTTACACAAGCATTTCACTGCACCTGCCAAAAGACCTGCAAATCTGTGTATGCATTCAATTAACTTTGATTTGATTACCCTTCCATGAGGACTCTGACTCTTTTGGTGAAACTGTTGCAGATCCCACCATTGTGACATTTCAGAATCTTTACATAGGGCTCTATTCAATCCGTATCGAGGAAGTTCAGCATTACAGCATGGTTTAAATTCCTGCGTTAGCGGAGACTGCATTCACGGTAAACGGTGTATATTGTCAGCTAAATCCTAAATGACCTTACCATTTCTATCACGCAATCTGCAACGCTTCAGCGACACAGATTGAATAGATTCCTAAATGTAGTTTTCAGTGCTCATATACACCTTCATCTGGACAGACCTGCTAAGACTGCTGTCCATGTCATTTTGACATGACCAAGTTTTACTGCACTATTTTAAAAGTAACTAATAATCAAGTCTTATGCCTCCTTCTCCCATGTTGTAATTTAGAACAGACCGCCTCTTTTCCACTCTGGCCTCATTCTCACCCTTTTATGTTATCTCCCTCCATGCAAGGGAACATGAGTCTAATCTTGGGGGTAATCTACCAAAGTGACATACCAAGGCTCTACTGCTTTCGTTGATTCAGGTCCTTATATGGATGAAGCATGCCGGTGTAAGTTGTCTCGCCTGCTGTGTGGGTGCTATTCACCAACTTACTGTTGTGTAATCTTCCTGTTTTGACTGCACCCCCTAGGTGAACCTTGAGAAGGGGAGGCAGCGGTCGCTGTACGGGCTGCGCACCAACACAGATCACGAGGTCAGGGTGAGGTGCAAGACGCTGGCATCACGTAATTTTGGGGAATTCAGCGACCCCATAGTCATACACATCCCCACTACAGGTACTGACATGTATAGTTTGTATATACTGTCATATAGAATGTAGCATGTTATAATATGATGTCTCTGTTTTGAATCATATTAATTGCCTTCTATATCCGTGTGCTCAGAGTCCCGATTTCCAGCTACTGTCCTGCTTGTCTTTGCTGCCTTGGGTTTAGCAGTCATCCTATTACTGGTCATCTATTCCCAGCAACAGAAGTAAGATATTTACTTTTCCCTGTTACTCTGTCTTAAAATAATATGTTCAACCTCTTCAGATAAATATGAAGTCTTATGCAACATGTGTGCCTGTTAATAACTATTCCTCTATCTTCAAGGTTGATGTTGATTCTCCTGCCTCCAATTCCTGGTCCCAAAATCAAAGGAATCGACCCTGAGCTCTTCAAGGTATTAATTTGACACAATTTTTTTTTTAAACGGGGAGACAATATGAAGTACCAGCGAGGTTGTAATAGATGTATGTTTCCCCTTTAAACTAACTCTGAGGTATTATGTCTTTGTCCATAGAAAGGTAAGTTGGCTGAGCTGACCTCCATCCTGGGCGACCACCCTGACCTGAGGCCAGAGCTGTACGGTGAAGACTCCTGGGTGGAGTTCATCGAGCTGGACATGGAGGAGCCCAACGACAGGCTGACTGAGCTGGACACACAGTGCTTGATGGACCGCTCGCTCTCCTCAGACTGTCCCCCTCTCACCATTGGCTTCGGAGATGACGACTCTGGCCGGGCCAGCTGCTGTGACCCTGATCTGCCTGAACCAGAGGCCTTCCCCTTCCATCCCCTCCTCTCCATCACCAGCCCCAGCCTGGAGCCCTCTGGTGCCAGCACTGAGGCCAGCTCCCCAGTCCAGACCCCCACCACAGGGATGACTCTCTGGGCTGTCCCTGGCAGGGAAGACCTCTATACCCAGGTGAGCGAGGTGAGACCCACTGGCGAAGTGCTGCTGATGCCTGAGGAGCAGAGCAAGGTTGAGAAGGATGCAGAGGAGAAGGCTAAGGAGGGAAAGGAGAAAGAGAAGCAGAGGAAGGAGTTTCAGCTACTGGTGGTGAATGCTGACGGGGGAGGTTACACCACAGAGTTAGACGCTGGGAAGATGAGTGCCAAACTCCCCACTGGGAGAGGCAGCCAGCCTGCTCCAACAGAGGATAGTAGGCTTGTGCAGGGACAGCCCTCTGGGGAGTACCAGAGCCTGTACTTTGAGGCTGAAATGCCCCCCATCCCACCTGCCTCGCCCGTCTCCCCACTGCTCCCTCTCTCTGTCTACACCATGGTGGAGGGAGTGGACAGGCAGAACAGCCTCCTTCTGAAGCCCAGCCCCCCACCTGCACCCCAGCCAGTCCTAACCAAGCTGCCCCTTCCTACACCTACACCAGAGGGGTACCTGACCCCTGACCTACTGGGAAATATTACACCATAACTCAGAGGTGTAGAGACTATGCTATTGCACACATATCAGAGGTGGCATTGGAATTCAGTGACTATAAATCAAAGAGTAGGTTGCCAAATGGTATACCTCCAAAAATGAGGGGGGTTCCCCTGCCTGCCCCACCTCTTATCATTCCTTCTCCCAACATGACCGCTACAGACATTTTGAGGTTTGGTAAGAAGGATGGGGAGGTCATTAGAGGGGTTTGTTCTTCAAGGTCTGAACTGATGTGCCACACCTGTCTGCTAACACCTTAACTGTGAAAACAAAGGATATAGAAGGACAAGAAGGGATTATGGTCTCTCATAGGAGCTGGCCGTATGAAATATCTTAACATATTACTAATATTTTTGAAGAACATTATCTATAAGTGACTTTAATTGCCAGCACAAGATACATATAGTTAACTTAGTGGTGTTGATAACAATCATTTACAATAATCCCAATTATTGGTTCTTACAACTGAAAAGTAGTTACAGATCGGAATATTGTCAAAAGGGAAACATTTGGTAAACAAGTGGGAATACACCATTTGTGTTCTGCCGATTGACTGTGGCTTCTCAACCAGTCTATAAGAGTAGGTCATTGTGTTGTTTTTCCATATATACACAAATGTGTTTTATCAAAAATTATATATATTTTTCCTGCTTACTATGATGTACGCTTACAAAAAATGGACTATGAAATAAGTGTCAGATGATCTTTCTGGGGAACTGGAAATGGTAATGGTTCTTCACTGTACAGATATAATGTTATAAATAAACATATTTCACATTAAAACTACTGATTCCATTCATTTCATGTAGTACTATTGCTTTGAGTTGTAGCCATTGGACAAGGCTCCATTTGATTTCACAGCGTCAAATGAATCTAAGATCCGTAGAATTTAAATTAATTTTAAAGTAGCCACCCACCAGGATTGTGTTATCTTTAGTGATAGAGGGAGAGAGACCAGTCATGAGCAGATGAACATGAATGACAGACCTCATTCACCTGCACACCCTAATTGACAAACAAACAAACCAAAACAAGGGTAAAGTCTTCTCATGCTTTGTTGATTTCAAAAAAGCCTTCAACTCAATTTGGCATGCGGGTCTGCTATACAAATTGATGGAAAGTGGTGTTGGGGGAAAAACATACGACATTATAAAATCCATGTCCACAAACAAGTCTGCGGTTAATATTTTTTTCACAGGGCTGTGGGGTGAGACAGGGATGCAACTTAAGCCCCACCCTCTTCAACATATATATCAACGAATTGGCGAGGGCACTAGAACAGTCTGCAGCCCCCGGCCTCACCCTACTAGAACCTTAAGTCTAATGTCTACTGTTTGCTGATGATCTGGTGCTTCTGTCACCAACCAGTTATGGCCTACAGCAGCACCTAGATCTTCTGCACAGATTCTGCCAGATCTGGGCCCTGACAGTAAATCTCAGTGAGACCAAAATAATGGTGTTCCAAAAAAGGTCCAGTCGCCAGGACCACAAATACAAATTACATCTAGACGCCGTTGCCCTAGAGCACACGAAAAACTATACATACCTCGGCTTAAAGATCAGCGCCACAAGTAACTTCCACAAAGCTGCGAACGATCGATCTGAGAGACAAGGAAAGAAGGGCCATCTATGCCATCAAAAGGAACATAAAATTCGACATACCAATAAGGATCTGGCTAAAAAATACTTGAATCAGTTATAGAACCCATTGCCCTTTTTTCATTGTGAGGTCTGGGGTCCGCTCACCAACCAAGAATTCACAAAATGGGACAAACACCAAATTGAGACTGCATGCAGAATTCTGCAACAATATCCCCACGCAACAATATCCCCACGCAAAACACCAAATAATGCATGCAGAACAGAATTAGGCCGATACCCTCTAATGATCAAAATCCAGAAAAGAGCCATTAAATTATACAACCACTTAAAAGGAAGTGATTCCTAAACCTTCCACAACAAAGCCATCACTTACTGGTCCTGGGGCTCTGTTCACAAACACGAACAGACCCCACAGAGCCCCAGGACAGCAACACAATTAGACACAACCAAATCATAAGAAAATATTGGAAAGAATTATCAAAAACAGCCAACTAGAATGTTATTTGACAATTTGTAAGTCGCTCTGGATAAGAGCGTCTGCTAAATGACTTAAATGTAATGTAAATGTAAATTTGACCCTAAACAGAGAGTACACAGTGGCAGAATACCTGACCAAACTTAAGGAAAGCTTTGACTATGTACAGATTCAGTGAGCATAGCCTTGCTATTGAGATAGGCCGCCGTAGGCAGCCCTGGCTCTCAAGAGAAGACAGGCTGTGTGCACACTGCCCACAAAATGGTGGAAACTGAGCTGCACTTCCTAACCTCCTGCAAATGTATGACCATATTAGAGACACATATTTCCCTCAAATTACACATATCCACAAAGAATTCGAAAAACAAACCCAATTTAGAAAAATTCCATATCTACTGGGTGAGATGTTGCAACAAGAAAAGGGCAACCAGCGAAGAACAAACACCATTGTAAATACAACCCATATTTATGTTTATTTATTTAACCATTTGCACCTTGTTACAACACTGTATACATACATAATATGACATTTGAAATGTCTTTATTCCTTTGGAACTTCTGTGATTGTAATGTTTACTATTCATTTTTATAGTTTATTTCACTTTTGTTTATTATCTACTTCACCTGCTTTGGCAATGTTAACATATGTTTCCCATGCCAATAAAGCCCTGTGAATTGAATTGAATTGATAGCTCTTTGGTCTGGTGTGAATAGTCAACAAAGTGACCAATACTAGGAATGTTGGTATTTACATTAGTATTTTTACCAAAGTCCAGTTGCAATCAAACATGAACTTGTATTGGAGCTGTCCTTTTCAAAGTAAGGTAAATAGACCTCAATGATAAACGCTATTTTAAAAACTAGTTTAAAAACTATATTTACAGTCTGTGTCTCCCTCTGGTGGTACTGTAAAGTAACATCAGTTCACCTGAATATGTCCTGCAGAGAGAGGTCTAGAAGTGAGGGGACTACAGCAGCAGTGTGAGCTGAGGGAATAGTCTCATCTGTTAGATACAGTACTTCATCTATTGTCTAATTCTAAGCTGTCTTGTAAAGGTTGGAATAAAATTAAATGGTCAAATTAAAAAGCTGCTTTTCAGCTTTGAATTATCCTCTGTAAGATAGTGTCAGATGTGACAAAAGCATCATGAGAAGACCGTAGAGGTGAGGGCAGAAGGATTAAATTAACTGAATCGAACAATTATATTCTTGCATAATTAAATAGTTTGTATTTAAAATTGACATGACAAAACAGAGAAACAAAATGTGTTGCCTCTGCTTCCCCCTTTTGGCCGGGTGTCGTCAGGAGCGGGTGGCTGAAGTTCAGAGGCTGGTGGCAGAGATTGTTGCTGTGGGACAGAAACACCAGAGGGAGCTCAAGATTGTGACAGCAGCACAGGAGAGAGGTGGAAAGCTCTCACAGAGCAAACATAAGCACATATTACACAAACACACTGAGTGACTGATGGTGATCCTCATTTCTGCTCATGGAGAGCTGCAGTGTTTCATGTTTATATCCCAGCTTAGTGCAACCACCCCTGATTCAATTTATACTCAACACACCTTGATACGCTGAAGCAAGTATTTCATCATTGCGTACGTGTAGGAGTTCAGGAGTTCAGTGGGTCAAATCGGAGGGCCTGTTGTCCGGACCTCTGGCAGTCTCTATGGGGGTGCCACGGGGTTCAATTCTCAGGCCGACTATTTTCTCTGTATATATCAATGATGTCGCTCTTGCTGCTTGTGATTCTCTGATCCACCTCTATGCAGACGACACCATTCTGTATACATCTGGTCCTTCTTTGGACACTGTGTTAACAAACCTCCAAACGAGCTTCAATGCCATACAACACTCCTTCCGTGGCCTCCAACTGCTTTTAAATGCTAGTAAAACTAAATGCATGCTCTTCAACCGATTGCTGCCCGCACTCGCTCGTCCGACTAGCATTACTACTCTGGACTGTTCTGACCTAGAATATGTGGACAACTACAAATACCTAGGTGTCTGGTTAGACTGTAACCTCTCCTTCCAGACTCACATTAATCATCTCCAATCCAAAATGAAATCTAGAATCTGCTTCCTATTTTGCAACAAAGGCTCCTTCACTCATGCTGCCAAACATACCAAACATACCATTGTAAAACTGACCATCTTACCGATCCTTGACTTCGGCAATGTCATTTTCCATATAGCCTCCAACACTCTACTCAGCAAATTGGATGTAGTCTATCACAGTGCCGTTTTGTCACCAAAGTCCCATATACTACCCAACACTGCGACCTGTATGCTCTTGTTGGCTGGCCCTCGCTACATATCGTCGCCAAACCCACTGGCTCCAGGTCATCTATAAGTCTTTGATAGCTAAAGCCCTGCCTTATCTCAGCTCACTGGTCACCATACCAACAGCCACCCGTAGCACGCGCTCCAGCAGGTATATTTCACTGGTCATCCCCATAGCCAACACTTCCTTTGGCCGCCTTTCCTTCCAGTTCTCCGCTGCCAATGACTGGAACGAACTGAAAAAATAACCTGAATCTCTAACTTTAAGAATCAGCTGTCAGAGCAGCTTACTGATCACTGTACCTGTACACAGCCAATCTGTAAATAGCACACCCAACTACCTCATATCCATATTGTTCTTAATATTTTTTCTATTTTGCACCCCAGTTTCTCTACTTGCACATTATCAGCTGCACATCTATCACTCCAGTGTTAATTCTAAATTGTAATTATTTTTGCCTCTATGGGCTATTTATCGCCTTAACTCCCTTATCTTCTACATTTGCACACTGTACATAGATTTTTCTATTGTGTTATTGACTGTACATTTGTTTATGTGTCACTCTGTGTTGTTTTTGTCACACTGCGTTGATTTATCTTGGCCAGGTCGCAGTTGTAAATGAGAACTTGTTCTCAACTGGCCTACCTGGTTAAGTAAAGGTGAAATAATAAATAAATAAATAAAACGCAGGAAGCTAGTGAAGAGAGCCTAGCACTGGAGTAATATGAATATTTTGGGGGGTTTTAGTCCAGATTCTTGCAGCTGTGTTTAGCACTAACTGAAGTTTATTTTAGTGCTTTATCCAGATAGCTGGAAAGTAGAGTGTTGCGGTAGTCTAATATAAGTGACAAAAGCATGGATACATTTTTCTGTTTCATTTTTGGCCAGAAGATTTCAGATTTTTTTCAATGTTATGTAGTTGGAAAAAAGCTGTACCTGAAACGGTCTTAACATGTTCGTCAACAGAGAGATCAGGGTCCAGAGTAACGCAGAGGTCCTTCACAGTTTTATTTGAGACAACTGTACAACCATCAAGATTAATTGTCAGATCCAACAGAAGATCTCTTTGTTTCTTGGGACCTAGAACTAGCATTTCTGTTTTGTCCAAGTTTAAAAGTAAAACATTTGCCGCCATCCACTTCCTTATGTCTGAAACACAGGCATCCAGTGAGGGATCGGCAGTGAAAGTTAACATTATGTTTCTGTATGACATCACCAAGGATCAAATTTATAGTGAAAACAATAGAGGTCCTGAAACGGAACCTTGGGGAACACCGAAATGTATAGTTAATTGTCAGAGGACAAACCATCTGCAGAGACAAACTGATATATTTTTCAGACAGATAAGATCTAAACCAGGCCATAACTTGTCCGTGTAGACCAATTTGGGTCCCAATCTCGCCAAAAGAATGTGGTGATTGATGGTATCAAAAGCAGCATTGTGGTCTAGGAGCACGGGGACAGATGCAGAGCCTTGGTCTGACACCATTAAAAGGTAATTAACCACCTTCACGAGTTCAGTCTCAGTGCTATGGTGGGAGGGCCAAGCAACATAGGAGGGCCAAGCAAAGGAATCAGTTTGTTCATTAGTTTAGTTGGAATAGGGTCCAGTATGCAGCTTGAAGCTTTAGAGGCCGTGACTATTTCATCAATGTGTCAAGAGATATAATATTTAAAAACTTGTGTGTCTCCCTTGATTTAAAGAGGAATCTGTCATTTGCTTTCTAATGATCATGATCTTCTCATCAAAGAAGTTCATGCATTTATCACTGCTGAAGTGAAAGACATCCTCTTGGGGAATGCTGCTTTTTAGTTGGCTTTGCAACCGTATCAATAAGATATTTTGGATTGTTCTTATTCTCCTCAGAAAAAAATTGGATGATCGAGCAGCAGTGAGGGCTCTTAGATAGTGCACGGTACTGTCTTTCCAAGCTCGTCGGTAGACTTCCAATTTGATGTAGCGCCATTTCCTTTCCAATTTTCTGGAAGCTTGCTTCAGGGCTTGGGTATTTTCTGTATACCATGGAGCTAGTTTCTTATGACAAATGTTTTTTGTTTTTAGGGGTGTGATGGCATCTAGGGTATTACGCAAGGTTAAATTAAGTTCCTCAGTTAGGTGGTTAAACGATTGTTGTACTCTGACATCCTTGGGTAGGTGGAGGGAGTCTGGAAGGGCATCTAGGAATCTTTGGGTTGTCCTAGAATTTATAGCACGGCTTTTGATGATCCTTGGTTGTGGTCTGAGCAGATGATTTGTTGCGATTGCAAACGCATTAAAATAGTGGTGCAATAGTCCAGGTTTATGAGGAAAAACATTAAGATCCACAATATTTACTCCACGGGACAAAACTAGGTCCAGACTATGACTGTGGCAGTGAGTAGGTCCGGAGACATGTTGGACAAAACCCACTGAGTCGATGATGGCTCCAAAAGCCTTTTGGAATGAGTTTGTGGACTTTTCCATGTGAATATTAGAGTCACCAAAAAATGTAATATTATCTGCCATGACTACAAGGTCCGATAGGAATTCAGGGAACTCAGTGAGAAAAAGAAAACAGTCATTTTGGGGGGGTAAATTGAAATTTGGTATCGTAAATGTTAGCAACACCTCCGCCTTAGCAGGATGCGCTGGGGATATAGTCACTAGCGTAACTAGGATTAGAGGCCTCATTTAACACAGTCAATTAATCAGGCTTAAGCCATGTTTCAGTTAGGCCAATCACATCAACATTATGATCAGTGATTAGTTAATTGAATATTAACTACCTTGGAAGTGAGGGATCTAACATTAAGTAGCCCTATTTTGAGATGTGAGATATCACAATCTCTTTCAATAATGACAGGAATGGAGAAGGTCTTTATTCCAGTGAGATTGATAAGGCAAACAACCATGTTTAGTTTTGCCCAACCTAGATCGAGGCACACACACACAGTCTGAATGGGGATAGCTGAGCTGACTGCACTGACTGTGCTAGTGACTAAAATGGCAGGCTGGCTGACAGCCTGGCCTGCACCCTATCTCATTGTGGAGCTAGAGGAGTTAGACAGGGTTCTATGTTCATAGATAAGATGAGAGCACCTCTCCAGCTAGGATGGAGTATGTCACTCCTCAACAGGCCAGGCTTGGTCCTGTTGTGTATGGGTGAGTCCCAGAAAGAGGGCTAATTATCTACAAATTCTATATTTTGGGAGGGGCAGAAAACCGTTTTCAACCAGTGATTGAGTTGTGAGACTTCACTCCCCCTAACTGGGAGGGAAACAGAGACAAGTACTCGATGCCGACATCTTTCTAGCTGATTTACACGCTGAGGTTATGTTGCGCTTGGAGACCTCTGACTGTTTCATCCTAACATTGTTGGTGCCGACGTGGATAACAATATCCCTATACTCTCTTCACTCGCTATTTTTAACCTTAGCCAGCACCATCTTCAGATTAGCCTCAACGTCTGTAGCCCTGCCCCCTGGTAAACAGTGTATGAACGCTGGATGATTCGTTTTAAGTCTAATACTGCGGGTAATGGAGTTGCCAATGACTATGGTTTTCAATATGTCTGAGCTAATGGTGGGATGCTTTGGCATCTCAGACCACGTAACGGGTGGAGAAGAGACCAGAGAAGGCTCGGCCTCTGACTCCGACTCGTTGCTTAATGGGGAGAACTGGTTGAATGTTTCTGTAGGCTGAATGAGTGAAACCGGTTGAGCATTCCTACAGCATTTCCTTTCAGAAGCTATGAGAAAATTGTCCCCTGCGGGGACTGTGGGAGGTGATTTATATTACTATATGTACTTATTTGTGGCACAGACCCTGTTTCATCCTTTCATACACTTAAATGACCCTTGCCTAATGATTGCATCTGAAGCTGGGCTTGATGCATGGCTATCCTCACCATACTGCGTTCTCCTGTATATTATGAGTACAGCGACTGCATTTAGAAGGCATAATGTTACTACTTGGTTTCGGCAGGTCTTATAGAACCATGTCCAGATATAGCGTCCAGGGTGACAAAGTTGAATGAAAATAGTTGAGCGAGGGGGAAAAAATGTAAATTGAAAATGGCAATTGAAAAGTAAAGACCGTAAAGTTGGCAGGTAGCAAAGTAATCCTAGCAACAAAACGTACAGCACGTGAACAAGTACAGAGTTGCAGCTCTTTAGTTTTAGTTGACTGTGTTTTGTGGATATTTATGTTTGTCTGTGTTTTTTATATATTTTTATATATTTATTTAAAATATTTTTTATGAAATTGTATATCCAGTACTCCCTCATAAAAGAGACACTGGCGTCAATGGTGCCTCTGGTACATTGAGAACCACTGGACTGTAGCTTTCCATCTCTGAAACCGAATTTCATACAAAAAAAATGCCACACATATAACAAAATATATATTTAGAGTCCCCTGTTTGCCTTATATTGTGTTTTTTGTGGGCAGTTGAGGCTAAAGATGCAGAGCAGAACAGAAAGTAGTCAGATATGGAGGAGAAGAGAAAGAGGGACCAGAAGAGAGAGAGGCAGTTTGAAATATTGAAGATACAAACGGTGGGATATAAACTGGCAGTACAGAGCTAAGCAATAACGACTAACTTGTTTTTGTCGTACATACCTACACGTACGCTACGGTCACAAGATTCAGGCCTCCTTACTGTCCCTAGAATTTCTAAGAAAACAGCTGGAGGCAGGGCTTTCTCCTATAGAGCTACATTTTTATGGAATTGTCTGCCTATCCATGTGAGAGAGGCAAACTCGGTCTCAACCTTTAAGTCTTTATTGAAGACTCATCTCTTCAGTAGGTCCTATTACTGAGTGTAGTCTGGCCCAGGAGTGTGAAGGTGAACGGAAAGGCACTGGAGCAACCAACCGCCCTTTCTGTCTCTGCCTGGCCGGTTCCCCTCTCTCCACTGGGATTGTCTGCCTCAAACTCTATTACAGGAGCTGAGTCACTGGCTTACTGGTGCTCTTCCATGCCGTCCCTAGGAGGGGTGCGCCACTTGAGTGAGTTGAGTCACTTACGTGATCTTCCTGTCTGGGTTGACTCCCCTCCTTGGGTTCGTGCCGTGGGGGAGATCTTCGCGGGCCATACTCGGCCTTGTCTCAGGATAGTAAGATGGTGGTTGAAGATATCCCTCTAGTGGTGTCGGGGCTGTGCTTTGGCAAAGTCGGTGGGGTTATATCCTGCCTGTTTGGCCCTGTCCGGGGCTACAGCAGGAGACAGCAGGAGCGGTAGAGATTCTCTGAATGATCGGCTATGAAAAGCCAACTGACAGTTACTCCTGAGGTGCTGACCTGTTGCACCCTCTACAACCACTGTGATTATTATTATTTGACCCTGGTGGTCATCTATGAACATTGAACATCTTGGCCATGTGCTGTTATAATCTCCACCTGGCACAACTGGAAGAGGACTGGCCACCACTCATAGCCTGGTCCCTCTCTAGGTTCTGGCCTTTCTAGGGAGTTTTTCCTAGCCACCGAGCTTCTGCACCTAGGATGCCTGCTGATTAGGATTTAATGCTGGGTTTCTGTACAGCACTTTGTGACATCAGCTGATGTAAGAAGGGCTTAATTAATACATTTGATTGATTTAAATAAATTCGATTTTTGATTGACAGAGGAGCAAATATACCTTTATTTGTAACTGGTTTGATAGTAATAGGCAAATCTGCTCCATGTAAAGATGACTGCTATTTTAGTCATCTGACACATACAGTTGAAGTCGGAAGTTTACATACACCTTAGCCAAATACATTTAAACTCAGTTTGCACAGTTCCTGACATTTAATCCTAATAAAAATTTCATGCCTTTGGGTCAGTTAGGATCACCACATAATTTTAAGAATGTGAAATGTTAGTATAATAGTAGAGAGAATGATTTATTTCAGTTTTTATTTCTTTCATCACATTCCCAGTGGATCAGAGGTTTACATACACTCAATTAGTATTTGGTAGCATTGTCATTAAATTGTTTAACTTGGGTCAAATGTTTCGGGTAGCCTTCCACAAGCTTCCCACAATAAGTTGGGTGAATTTTGTCCCATTCCTCCTGTCAGAGTTGGTGTAACTGAGTCGGGTTTGTAGGCCTCCTTGATCACACACACTTTTTTTAGTTCTGCCAACCGATTTTCTATAGGATTGAGGTCAGGACCTTGTGATGGCAATTCCAATACCTTGACTTTGTTGTCCTTATGCCTTTTTGCCACAACTTTGGAAGTATGCTTGGGGTCATTGTCCATTTGGAAGACCCATTTATGACCAAGCTTTAACTTCTTGACTGATGTCTTGAGATGTTGCTTCAATATATCCACACAATTTTCCTACCTCATGATGCCATAATATTATTTTGTGAAGTGCACCAGTCCCTCCTGCAGCAAAGCACCGCCACAACACGATGCTGCCACCCCCATGCCTCACGGTTGGGATGGTGTTCTTCGGCTTACAAGCCTCCCCCTTTTTCCTCCAAACATAACAATGGTCATTACGGCCAAACAGTTACATTTTTGTTTCATCAGACCAGAGGACATTTCTCCAAAAAGTACGATCTTTGTCCCCATGTGCAGTTGCAAACCGTAGTCTGGCTCTTTTATGGCGGTTTTAGAGCAGTTGCTTCTTCCTTGCTGAGCGGCAATATAGGACTCGTTTTACTGTGGATATTGATACTTTTCTATCTGTTTCCTCCAGCATCTTCACAAGGTCCTTTGCTGTTGTTCTGGGATTGATTTGCACTTTTTGCACCAAAGTACGTTTATCTCTAGGAGACAGAAACGCATCTCCTTCCTGAGCAGTATGACAGCTGCGTGTCCCCATGGTTTTTATACTTGCTTGCTATTGTTTGTACAGATAAACATGGAAATTGCTCCCAAGGATGAACCAGACTTGTGGAGGTCTACAATTTTTTTCTGAGGTCTTGGCTGATTTCTTTTGATTTTCCCATGATGTCAAGCAAAGAGGCACTGAGTTTGAAGGTAGGCCTTGAAACACATCCACAGCTACACCTCCTATCAGAAGCTTCTAAAGCCATGACATCATTTTCTGGAATTTTCCAAGCTGTTTAAAGGCACAGTCTAGTTAGTGTTTGTAAACTTCTGACCCACTGGAATTATGATACAGTGAATTATACGTGAAATAATCTGTCTGTAAACAATTGTTGGAAAAATGTATTGTGTCATGCATAAAGTAGAGATCCTAACCGACTTGCCAAAACTATAGTTTGTTAACAAGAAATTTGTGGAGTGGTTGAAAAACAAGTTTTAATGACTCCAACCTAAGTGTATGTAAACTTCCGACTTCAACTGTATAGTAGGTAGGCTAGCTTTCACAATAATTAACTTCGTTTTTTTTACTGGCAGGATAGTGCAAAGGTACATCTGGTTTGATTTGCTGCTCTAGGTAAAGATATGCATGGCTGAGTTTGATGGACAGATCAATCCTAACACGGTTTCTTCTGCTGTCAGTTTGGTGCTAAACTTACCAGTGTGCAAAGTACACAACAGAGGATGCAGCAGCAGTCCCAGGGCTCAGGAATTTACCTCAAAACATCTATTTTTTTAAGGAAAGGTTACAGAGGCATAAATATCATACCCCCCAAGAAATGAAACCTCCCCTGTTATTGTAATGGTGAGAGGTTAGGATGTCTTGGGGGTATGATATTGGTGCATCTGTAACTTTCTCACTCATCATTATTCACGATTCATTCAGGATTATCTGTAATCATGGTAGCATTCACATTAATGTAGACGTGTTAGAAACATATTATATTCTTATTTACAATAAAAGTGACTCCAAAATGACACAATACATTATATACTATTAATTTCTATTTTCCACAAAATAATCTGAAACAACCAAAACAAACAGCAAATGCATTCCAAAGAATTGGGTCACAAGCTTGATGTATACATTGCGTGCTAGGAATATGGGATTAAATACTTCACTTTTTACTACTTTAATACACATAAGTGAATTTGTCCCAATACTTTTGGTCCCTTAAAATGGTGGGGCTATGTACAAAAAGTGCTATAATTCCTAAACGGTTCGCCCGATATGGATGAAAATACCCTGAAATTTAAGCTGGCAGTCTGCACTATAACCTCATAGTCATTGTATCATTTCAAATCCAAAACAACAACAAATGTGTCATTGTCACAATACTTTTTTTTACAACACTATTCATGTGACAGAACAAGACTGGGTCATGCATGTGACAGACCAACACCTCACAATGTCACGATCTTTTAGAGATGGATTGGACCAAGGCGCAACGTGGTAGGCATACATTTTTCTTTTATTTAAATGACACTGAAAATCCAACAAAATACAAAAATGAACGTAAAGCTACATGCAGTGCAAAAAGCAACTACACACAAACAAGATCCCACAATCTAAGGTGGGAAAAAGGGCTGCCTAAGTATGATCCCCAGTCAGAGACAATGATAAACAGCTGCCTCTGATTGGAAACCATACTAGGCCAACAAACAAATAGAAACATAGAATTGCCCACCCAAGTCACGCCCACCCAAGTCACACCCAAGTGACGTAACCAAATAGAGAATAAAAATGGCTCTCTAAGGTTCTTCACAAGGCTTCTTCTCTCTAAGCTGAGACCTTGAAACTGAGATATCCCTTTTTCTAAACAAGGTTCTGGGTGTACTGCCAAATTCCAGACCCTGATAGTGAGGATTTGTTCAATCAGTCACTTGCATGAGCACAGAAAATGGTTATTCGAAGAAATTTATAAAATAGAAAAGCCAACATAAAATTTTCCATCACAATATTTTCATGACGGCAGTTATATATGAAAGATCATTGTCTTCTAACTATATTTGAAAGTGCATTTGTTATTTGAGTTTAATTTCACAGAGAATGAGGGTTAAAAGTATCACAGCAATTCTCACAAATTCATGCATTTATTTTAGAACTAATCCTTTAATCAAATAATGGTAATTTCCTGCAGAAGAGTGTTGTCATTGCTGGAGTCTGCTGTCTACACTGCCAACCGTATGCCCTTTCTGGTGACGTATGGGCAACCGGCATGTGTGTTTTAACACAGGTCCTCTACCCAGGTAAACAAAGCCTGTGTCTATTCAAGCCCTTAATCCAATAGATAGATGTCTGCCCCCCCCCCCCTGCGCACCAGTCATCCCCAGAGAGAGAAAGGAAGCTAACTGTTCCTTTACGTAAGATACCAGGAAGACTCGCACATTCAAGGAATTAAGACGCTGCCCCCCCCAGCCAAGGCAATACGTAAATGATTGTGTATTGATTGACCTCATTAATTTGGTTCATAAACAATAGTTAATCGTCTCCCTCATAGAGACTTGAATAACATGTAGGGCACCTTGGGTAGCAGGTATCTGTATGTAGGGGTTAAATTGAGATGGGTTAAGTAGTAGAACTGTTATGAACCTTGTTGCTTTTGTGTCAAATAAATAAATGGCTAAATCCATGAACATCAAGCATGTTGCTTTCCATTTAGCACATAAAACCTATACCAGAAGACACAGTATAGATGTCACTTAACTACTTATCACTAGACTGCGAACAGCTGGTAGGAGTCCCATTGTATTTCTCTCTCGCACAGGGGCAAGTTCAGTACACCTGAAAATGAGGGGCTGCATTTTAGCCACTTGTTGTTGTTAGATTTACTGTAATCTCTTTATCTGTGGTGTGCTGTGTCTATGAAGGGAATAGGCCAAGCTAATCTCTCTCTGGGAACATTGAGTAACAGTGTTACATGACGTCTGATCCTCAACGTCTGGTCCTCACCGTCACTCGCTGCAATCAACAGGTCAACTTTGTGTGGCATGGCAGGAAGCCCTTTGGTTGCATAGCACAGGTGTTCTCTACAGTCAAGGCCAAAGGGTCCACAAATGCACGTTCCTTTACCTTCCTAAAACCCTATGCAGGGCATAGTATTTGCCATTTTCACATTTTCTCTAATTTTTGCGTATTTTTGATACTGAATGTTACTGAATGTTAGATCTTCAACCAAAACCTAATATTATATAAAGGGAACCTGAGTGAACAAATAACACAAAAATGACATACTTATTTCATTCATTTCATAAACAAAGTTATGCAACACCCTGTGTGAAAAGTCATATTCCCCTTACACTCAATAACTGGTTGTGCCACCATTAGCTGCAATGACTCCAACCAAACGCTTCCTGTAGTTGTTGTTCAGTCTCTCAAATCGCGGTGGAGGAATTTTGGACAACTCTTCCAGGCAGACCCGCTTTAACTCAGCAACATTTGTGGATTTTCAAGCATGAATTGCTAATTTCAAGTCCTGCCACAACATCTCGATTGGAATTAGGTCTGGACATTCCAAAGCTTCAAATATGTTACCTTTGAACCATTTTTATGTAGACTTGATTGTGTGTTTTGGATCTTTTGTCTTGCTGCACTTCAGATTCAGCTCACAGACTGATGGCCTGACATTCTCCTGTAGAATTATCCGATACAGAGCAGAATTCATTGTTCCTTCTATTAAGGCAAGTCATCCAGGTCCTGAGGCAGCAAAGCATCCCCAAACCATCACACTACCACCACCATGCTTGACCGATGGTATAAGGTTCTTACTGTGGAATGCAATGCTTGGTTTTGCCAGGTGTAATCAAATCAAAGATCTAATCAAATTGTATTAGTCACACGCGCCGAATACAAGAGATGTAGACCTTACCGGGAAATGCTTACTTGCAAGCCCCTAACCAACAATGCAGTTTAAAAAATATGAATAATAAATAGAAGGAACAAGTAATTAAACAGCTACAGTAAAATAACAATAGCAAGACTATATACAGCGGGTACAGTACAGAGTCAATATGCGGATGCAACGATTAGTCAAGGTAATTGAGGTAATATGTACATATAGGTAGAGTTAGAGTTATTAAAGTGACTATGCATAGATAATAACAGAGAGTAGCAGCGTAGAAGGAGGGGGCAATACAAATAGTCTGTGTAGCAATTTGATTAGCTGTTGAGGAGTTTTATGACTTGGGGGTAGAAGCTGTTTAGAAGCCTCTTGGACCTAGACTTGCCGATCCAGGACCGCTTGTCGTGTGGTAGTAGAGAGAACAGTCTATGACTAGGGTGGCTGGAGTCTTTTGCAATTTTAAGGGCCTTCCTCTGACACCGCCTGGTTTAGAGGTCCTGGATAGCAGAAAGTTTGAGGAGGGGACTGAGCATGCACCCCTGAGGGGCCCCTGTGTTACGAATCATCGAGACGGATGTGTTGTTACCTACCCTTACCACCCGGGGGCGGCCCTTCAGGAAATCCAGGATCCAGTTGCAGAGGGAGGTGTTTAGCCCCAGGGTCCTCAGCTTATTGATGAGCTTTGAGGGCACTATGGTGTTTTAGTCAGTGAATAGCATTCTCACATAGGTGTTCCTTTTCTCCAGGTGGAAAAGGGCAGTGTGGAGTGCAATAGAGATTGCATCATCTGTGGATCTGTTAGGGCAGGATGCAAATTGGAGTGGGTCTAGGGTTTCTGGGATAATGATGTTGATGTGGGTCATGACCAGCCTTTCAAAGCACTTCATGGCTACAGACGTGAGTGCTATGGGTTGTTAGTCATTTAGGCAGGTTACCTTAGTGTTCTTGGGCACAGGGACTATGGTGGTCTGCTTAAAACATGTTGGTATTACAGACTCGGTCAGGGAGAGGTGGAAAATGTCAATGAAGACATTTGCCAGTTGGTCAGCGTATGCTTGCAGTACACGTCCTGGTAATCCATCTGGCCCTGCAACCTGGTGAATGTTGAACTGTTTAAAGGTTTTACTCACATTGGCTGCGGAGAGAGTGATCACACAGTCATCCGGAACAGCTGGTGCTCTTATGCATGTTTGAGTGTTATATGCCTCGAAGCGAGCATGGAAGTAGTTTAGCTCGTCTGGTAGGCTCGTGTCACTGGGCAGCTCTCGGATGGTCAACAACTACATGAAGCATTTGGTTGCAGTCATTGCTGCTAAAGGTGCCAAACCAGTTATTGAGTGTATGGGGGCAATATTTTTTCACACCGGTGAATTGGGTGTTGCATAACTTTGTTCATTAAATAAATAAAATAAGCATCCAATTGTTTTTTGGTATTTGTAAACTCAGGTTCCCTTTATCTAATATTAGGGTTTGGTTGAAGATCTGCTAACATTCAGTATCAAAAATAGAGAAAATCAGAAAGTGGGCAAATACTTTTTCACCGCGCTGTATATATATTTTTTTTTGAATGTAACCTTTATTTAACTAGGCAAGTCAGTTTTAAGAACAAATTCTTATTTGCAATGACAACCTACCGGGGAACAGTGGGTTAACTGCCTTGTTCACGGGCAGAATGCCAGATTTTTACATTGTCAGTTCAGGGATTTGATCTATCAACCATTCGGTTACTGGCCCAATGCTCTAAACACTAGGGTACCTGCCGCCCCAAAACAGCTGAGTTGGCCGGGAATACTGTACATGTTATGATCCCATCTACCCTTATTCTGCATGCTCTGTAGCCTTTCACATTAGCAACTTGAGGAGATTGGGATACATCTAAATAGAGCTTGGGGATTAGAGTGCATGACACCAACTTGATCCCTTATTTGCGAGGGGAGGGGATAGAAGGAGACACCGTCAGAGGTGAGGAGAGTTAATTTTACATTGACTCTGCAGCTTGAATAAGCTGATGCTCTCCAGGACCATTACCAGGCATACAGATCAGAGCTGGGGAAACCTGGGAGAACAGCTAGAGACATATTCCGAGACCGTCAGTGGAAGTCAGAACCTAATAGCTAAATGGAGTTGGATATTTGTATTTCAGAGTTTAAAAGACATTGAGGAGGATTGGAGATCTCCCGCTTGCTCCATAGAAAGGATTTGATGGATTTTACCATGACTTCGGAAGCTGCTGTTTGGGTATCCAAAGGTGCTGAGAGTCATGAAAATGTCTGACATGGGATAAAAGCAGAGCGACAGCTTTCAAACTTGAAGGTGAGATATGCAAAAAGATGTTCTCTCTTCTCAAGCAGGTATTATTGTATAAATCATTGCAAAACACTGACAATAACTTTCTTTCAAAAAAATGTGGTCTTTTACCAAATAGGGCTATTTTCTGTATACCCCCCTACCTTGTCACAACACAACTGACTGTCTAAAAGGCATTAAGAAGGAAAGTAATTCCACAAATTAACTTTTAAGAAGCTGTTAATTGAAATGCATTCCAGGTGACTACCTCATTAATCTGGTTAAGAGAATGCCAAGAGTGTGCAAAGCCGTCATCAAGGCAAAGGGTGGCTATTTGAAGAATCTCAAATGTAAAATATATTTTCATTTGTTTAACACTTCTTTGGTTACTACGTGATCCCATATGTGTTATTTCATAGTTCTGATGTCTTAGTAGTAAATAGTAATAAAAAAAATTAAAAAACCCTTGAATGAGTTGGTGTTCTAAAAATTTTGACCGGTAGTGTACTTTTAAAAAAAGTATTCATATATACATATATTAGAAAATTGTTATATCTGTGTCCTTAAGTTTTTAGTAGATAGACCATATCTATCTGTTCAAGAGCAAATAGCCTACTTAATGAAAAAAGCATATGCACAAAAATCTGATTTCTCTCATATGTGGTGCACAAATTTGTTTACATCCCTGTTAGTGAGCATTTATCCTTTGCCAAGATAATCCATCCACCTGACAGGTGTGGCATATCAAGAAGCTGATTACACAGGTGAAACTTGTGCTGGGGACAATAGAATGTGCAGTTTTGTCACAAACCACAATGTCAAAGATGTCTCAAGTTTTGAGGGAGGGTGCAATTGTCATGCTGTCTGCAAGACTGTCTACCAGAGCTGTTGCAAGAGAATCAAATGTTAATTTCTTTACCATAAGCCGCTTCCCATGTTGTTTTAGAGAATTTGGCAGTAAGTCCAACCGGCCTCACAAACGCAGACCACATGTAACCACGCCAGCCCAGGGCCTCCACATCCGGCTTCTTCACCTGCAGGATCATCTGAGACCAGCCACCCGGACAGCTGATGAAACTGTAGGTTTGAACATCCGAAGAATTTCTGCACAAACTGTCAGAAACCATCTCAGGGAAGCTCGTCGTCCTCAGGGTCTTGACCGACTGCAGTGCGACGTCGTAACCGACTTCATTGAGCAAATGCTCACTTTCGATGGTCACTGGCACACTGGAGAAGTGTGCTCTTCACAGACGAATATCGGTTTCAACTGTACTGGGCAGATGGCAGACAGAATGTATGGCGTTGTGTGGGCAAGCACTTTTCTGATGTCAGTGTTGTGAACAGAGTGTTCATGGTGGCGGTGGGGTTATGATATGGGCAGTCATAAGTTACGGACAACGAACACAATTGCATTTTATCAATGGCAATTTCCATGCACAGAGATATTGTGATGAGATCCTGAGGCCCATTGTCGTGCCATTCATCAGCTGCAATCTACTCATGTTTCAGCATGATAATACACGGCCCCATGTCGTAAGGATCTGTACACAATTCCTGAAGGCTGAAAATGTCTCAGTTCTTCCATGGCCTGCATACTCACCAGACGTCACCCATTGAGCATGTTTAGGATGCTCTCGATCGACGTGTACGACAGCGTGTTCCAGTTCCCGCCAATATCCAGCAACTTTGCACAGGCATTGAAGAGAAGTGGGACAACATTCCACAGGCCACAATCAACAGCCTGATCAATTATATGCGAAGGAGATGTGTCATGCTGCATGAGGCAAATGGTGGTCACACCAGATACTGACTGGTTTTCAGATCCAAGCCACTACCTTTTTTTAAGGTATCTGTGACCAACAGATGCATATGTGTATTCCCAGTCATGAAATCCATAGATTAGAGCCTCATTTATTCATTTCAATTGACTGTCTTCCTTATGTGAACTGTATCTCAGTAAAAACTTTGAAATGGTTGCGTTTATATTTTTGTTCAGTGTATTTTACATGTCATAATCCCAGAAAGAGGGCCAGAGATAATTACAGACATCCGTGATAATCTGAAGTACCCAAAAGGGCCACTAGAAGTCTTTGATATATTATATAAAATCCTTGAATGATAACAATATTCTGGTATTTTACTTCTAAACTTTGGAAAGTTTCAGTAAAATACCCTCCCTTTGCAACTATAGGCCTGACGTACTGTATGTTAAAAGTGTTTGTTAGGTATTAAGCCTGTGTTAAAAGATGCTTACAATTGTTCAAATACAAAAAAAGATTGTGTTAAATTGTGTTTGGGAAATTAGGATAGACATGTTTTTTTTAAAGGTTGTAAGATTTAATTCAATACAGAAATGTATAGGTGGTTTAACCCAGGGTAATTTGTGGCAAGCGACCACTTTTTCTGTACAAACTATGCTTACAAAACTGTGATGTTTACATGATTTCTGATTATTTCCAAGAATACACAACATCCTGAAATATATGTAGATACTGTACCTTTGTTAGAAAGAATACTATATTTCCCATGGCTGAATGATGCTGAATGTTGGAAAAAATGCTCAACTTACCCCACTCTCCTATATATAATTACATTCATAGTAACTGTCTAGGAAATCCATCATACTATTGACTATTGGGTTCTCAAGATGACTGTATATAATTTATTTCCTGTCCACAGTCCATAACCTGCCATGACCTGAGCAGTAGTAAAGATGCCAGGGGGGGAGTACCAGGTGTCCACCAGGAGGAGGACTCTCCACAGCCGCTATAGCCTGTCAGTCAGCTCATTAGGTCGGCAGGATGAGGAGGAGGATACCCCGCCACCATGCCTCAGCCCTCTGGAGAAGCTCACCACCAAAATGTGTCAGGATGAGCAGACCATCCAGGAGCTGATCGTGGGCCGTAGGATTGGCTTCTACAAGGTCCGAGGTGAGATCGGCTCTGGAACCTTCTCCCACGTCAAAATGGCCTTCCACTCCCTCACCAAAGGCAAGGGCCACATTGCTGACCGTGCAAAATGTAATCAATAATTAATCAGTGCAGCTGGTATCATCATCCATGCAATGATGCTAACAGCATAGCAATTCGTTAGTGTGACTGTGAAACCACCACAGTAAAGCATGTTGAATATGAACTGAGAAAAACACCTGTCTCAAGTGATCCAACACCTCTCACCTTCTCTCCCCCAGACAAGGTGGCCATCAAGGTGCTGGATAAGATGCGGCTGGATGTTCAGGCCCAGAGGCTGCTCTCCAGGGAGATCTCCAGCATGGAGGCCCTGCAGCATGCCAATGTGGTGCGTCTGTACGAGGTGGTGGAGTCACACAGCCGACTCTACCTGGTGCTGGAGTATGCCGGGGGAGGGGACCTCCACACACACATCTGCTCTGATGGCAAGCTGTCAGAAGCCGAGGCCAAGATCACCTTCGCACAAATCCTATCCGCCATCAAACACATGGTCCGTAACATTCAATTGAATACACATCTACTGTAGAATCAGCCATGTGATCCCAGGTCTTATTACAGTCCAATACAGAGATTCTTGATATAAAGATATTATTTTTGTCAATTTCAATCATCAAATTATTTCATACCGTATGTTTATTGTTTTTATTTGCAGCACGACAAAAACATAATCCACCGGGACCTGAAGGCTGAGAATGTACTGTACACCTGTAATGGCTGTGTGAAGGTGGCTGACTTTGGCTTCAGCACCAGGGTCACCAACTGCAGTGACACCCTGGACACCTTTTGTGGCTCTCCCCCCTATGCCGCGCCTGAACTCTTCAGGGACGAGTGCTATGTGGGGCCGCCAGTGGACGTATGGGCCATGGGCGTCCTGCTCTTCTTCATGGTGACTGGCACCATGCCCTTCCGAGCCGAAACCATGGGCAAGCTGAGGCTCGCTGTTATAGAGGGAGTCTACACCCTCCCACCCTGGCTGCCAGGCCCATGCCAGCGGCTGATTCGGGGCATCCTGAAGCCTGTGCCAGTGGAACGCTATGCGGTGGACCAGATGCTGGGTTGTGACTGGCTGCTCCCTGTGGAATACCCATGGACTGTGGTGCCACCGGTCCCCCTCAACCCTCTGCGCCTGGCGGATGCAGAGCCTGGGGAGCTGGATGAGGAGGAGGAGGAGATCAGGGCCTCCCTGGAGGAGCTGGGTGTCAACATGGAACACATACGCAACAATGAGGGCAAGGACAGCCGCAGCCCCATCACCGGACTTTACCGCATCCTCTTACACCGTGCCCAGAAAAGGCGTGGCGCTGAGACTGTGCCTGTGGTCGGAGGGTTGGTCCGGGACCCTAAAAGAGAGGGCCTCCGAGCTTACAGAAGTCTGATGCACTCCTCCAGGTTATGTGTCCTTCAGTAAGTGACCAGCCTGGACGTGGGTCCTTGTTAACCTGCTTTAATCCATTGAAAATTCACTCAGGGTCATACAGCTACAAATGTTTTATTGCACTTTGGGATGAAAGTGAAAATGTGTTTTGTGTGAATGTAACACAGGAACCTCTGTAGATTAACAGTTGTGGTAACACACAGATACTGAAACATTGGACTGCTGGTCATGATGTCTCTAACAAAGTAAAATTGTTATTGGTAATCTTTTGTGAAGCTGAAATAGAGATGTAAAAGTGCCTGATGAAATAATGAGTCCCGTCAAAATGAATTTAAGAAGCACCCTTTTTAGTATAGAAGTGATACTTATGGGGGCCTCCCGGGTGATGCAGTGGTGAAGGGCACTGTACTGCAGCGCCAGCTGTGCCACCAGAGACCCTGGGTTCGCGCCCAGGCTCTGTCATAACCGGCCGCGACCGGGAGGTCCCTGGGGCAACGCACAATTGGCCTAGCGTCGTCCGGGTTAGGGAGGTTTTGGCCGCTACGGAAATCCTTGTCTCATCGCGCACAAGCGACTCCTGTGGCGGGCAAAGCGCAGTGCGCGCTAACCAAGGTTGCCAGGTGCATGGTGTTTCCTCCGACACATTGGTGCGGCTGGCTTCCGGGTTGGATGGCGCTGTGTTAAGAAGTGCGGCTTGGTTGGGTTGTGTATCGGAGGACGCATGACTTTCAACCTTCATCTCTCCCGAACCCGTACGGGAGTTGTAGCGATGAGACAAGATAGTAGCTACTAAACAATTGGATACCACGAAATTGGGGAGAAAAAGGGGTCAAAATTCCACACACAAAAAAAGAAGTGATACTTATATACTTTTATTCATAGCACAATAGAGTGCATGAAATATGAAGAATGTGCTGAAAGAGCATTGCTTTTAGACAACTCCTTGGTTGTTTGATGAAACATCGATAGTCTCTGAAATCAGTATGCTTGTTTGTCTTTGTGATTTTTCTTGCCCTTAGAGAAGACTGATTTTGTGCAGGTGATTGTCTCTGTATTATATACGACCACCAACTGGAACTTTTACCATTGTGACTTATTGATGCTCTAAATAAAGCGCAATAAAGACTTAATTGACAGTCATGCAGTTTCTTTTTTAAGCAGGTGGAGGTCAAATATAAACCTCATGAAAGCAAATTTAGGGCTGCTATTCTTTGTATTAAGTGTTTACAAAAGTTTCACCAGTGTCCTGCTAGACACCATGTAAACAATAGCTCACAGCAGCTGGCAGAGCACCAGATGATAGTCAGCCCCCTATTTAAACCCCCAAACCCAATAGTGTGCAACTGCAGCCCCCCACACAGACACACACTTTTGAATGTGGGTCAAAAGGAAAATCTAAGTATATGAGTTTTTTTTTGCCTTTAGACACTGTCCTTCGCTCCCACCTGCCGAACACCTGCCCTCACCATTGTTAACAGAACTGCAGGAAAGCAGTGCCTGAAAGGCGGGGCAAAGTGCACTGTTGACCGGTGGCCCCACCTCCCGCTAATACAGCAGGTGGGAGGATGGAGCCACACTGGGTGCTAACCAGCTTGCTAGTTAGTGACACTGTGTGCTAGCTTGCTAGCTAGCGAACACATGGTGTCGCCCCCACGCCTAATATAAGTATAAAGAGGGGTTGCTGTAGAGGCAGGAATGCCCACATGTAGGAATGCCCCGAATTGTGGGCTGCAGTTGCACCCTTCTCCCCAAACCAGTCTACTTCGGACCCTTAGGCACCCAAAACACCCTCAACTCCTCCCCTGTCTGGCCTCACCTGCAGAAAGCGGCAGATGGCACAGCGTGGCTACACAGACATCTGCCGGTCAGACAATAATCCCTCTGTGTGGACTGCTGGATGTGACAACAGAGTGCATTCTGCTATTGTGCGCCCCCATACACATGCAGATCAGCCAAGAAGGGAGGAAGGGACAGAACAGACTTTTACTGGTGGGACAACAGCGAGCAGTTGACACCCTTAAGCGCCTGCTGAGCACATTTTCTTTTGTCAACCCAATTACCTCCCCATTTTAGTAGGCATAGACTACTCTCCAAACTTAATAAGGAGAGTGAAAACACATGACGACAAATACGATATTCATTCAATTTATTAGGGTAGTCGTTTATAAACATTTAAATAATTATTCATTTTTCCCCTTTAATGTTTAACAATGAAATCTTATCAAGCATAAACATGTATAAAATAGATAACATAAGTAAAAAAATATATTTTTGAAAAGTTAGGCAAAACATTCTAAAGTGAAACCTTTAAGAGCATTATAAGTGTAATATTTATTATCTTTTTTATGTTCATTTTTTGTCATTATTACATTTCTAAAGTTAAACCTTTAGAGAATTAAGACAATTCTGGAAAGTGGGAAACATTTCGCTGAATGTAACGGTTGTTATTGCCGCTCAGCAAGAAGACATTTTTAAAAAGTCAGTTTTTAAGAATGCTTCTTCTTGGCACCGCTTCTTCTCCTACTGCGCGTGCTTCAACGTGCGACGTTCACTCTGTGGAACACAGGATGCAGAACTCGCTCCTCCTTTCTCTCCAAACCTCATCCACACAAAGAATGAGGGCCGTTTTGTCGCTCTTGTGGCATACCTGACCTCATTCACATAAAGAATGGAAGTCATCTTGGCATGGACGGGACAAGAGACGACGAAATCACGGGGGCCCATTCGGGCCGGCCACGCGATGCCTGGATCAGAATCCTCCTCAGGAGTATCCAGGGATGAGAAACAGTGTCATCCTGTAAAAGGATGAGTATTTCCTTATAGGTTGACGGTTTACAGCATCTCAAGAGAGAAGAGTAAAGTCCCAAATCAGCGTTTAGGGAGGGTGATCTCTGGAACCCAGTCGTTCAGACTGCGGCTCTCCTCACAGAACAAGTGCAGCTTCTCCAAAGCAGGGTCCTCCCAAGAACCATCAGCTGAGTTCTGTTGACAAACAAGAGGGGAAAGAAACATTAGTCACATGGACACAATGAACAGTTAAAACCATGATATATTATTGCATGTTTTAATAAATTCAGCTTGGGTTGAAATAGTACACACCATGATAAGACAGCAGTGGGCATCTTCAAGCTGGCCAGTCTTGTCACGAACAATTTCGGCCAGTTGCTGCATGTTGTTCACCCTGACGATGCTGATGTCATTGTCAAAACAGTAAGACTGGATGAGGGTGAAGTGGATCTGGAGAGCAATGTCACACTCCCACTCCTCATCGGTTGCCAGGACACAGAAACACACATTGTCTGGGTCACTGCAAAGAAAACATAGAAGAACCATAAGTACATGCAAAATGACTTCAAAATAAGCAAACATAGAAGTTAAGTTTACATATGCATTTCAAGAAACTCATACTTACACATTCATAACTTTAGCAGACTCATAGACACCGACAGTCAGGCAGTTGTTGTCTTTAGCGGAGAGCAGAACTTCCTCCAGTGCTTTGCCGGTGCACTGGGCACGTTCAACGGGCTTCTGGATCAGAACTTCCTCAAGAGTCATGATGATGCAGAATATTCCAAAACTTCCTGAGTGGGAGTTAGTTTAGCCGGAGAGTAAATCCGAAAAGATTAGTGATTCTGAAGAGAATGCGCTGCGCTTTTATACCTTTGGGCTAGTGGCGCCTGTGAATACGCAGCGCCCTGATTGGTTGATCTGAATGGCGCAATAGTATGCTAATTGTATTGTCTCACTGCTCGTGGCAGATTGATAAGAGGCATAATGGCACGTCTTTTTCTGTGCCGGGCATGCTCCGACCGAAAACAGAAATGTTTATATTTATTTCAGATGGATTTAGATAATGTTCTCTCCAAGTTTGAACTCAATAAATTGAGATTCTGTCATATTTTGCTTGAGTTTTGATTGTTTCACATGACACGCTAATTAATGCCAATAGCCTCAAAATATGCTTTCGGGGATGCATTTGATAATTTATTAAATCAGTCTAAAAACCTACTGAAACAAAAAATCGAAAGATAATAAAACTTTGTAAAGTGCTTAAAAGTGCCCAAATGGTCTCTGATTGAGATTCTGTATGTTTCAGTTTTAGGTGAAAGTATGTCCAAACACAAACAATAATATAGTGAAAGCAAAGTGCGCAGAAGGGCACCATCTCCCCGTTATTAGAGGGCAGGTGGAGGCTGGCCATCTGTAGAGCCTGACCAAAAACGGCCCCTATTGTGCTCGCAGAAACTCCTATTATCACCCTCTCAATACAAATGTAAATTACCAGCGCGTGCCAGGAGACCGTGCGTGCTGCACAATATACTGACCACGTGATCGCTATCAGCTGTCCGAACTTTTATTTATTTACTTTTGCCACATAGACCAATGAAGATTATAGCCATGCTTTACCATACAATTAATTACAAAGTTGAGCAGCTGGCACGGTTAACCATTAAGGCCAAGTTATATTTGCAGGGTAAAGCCTAATAGCCTACGCACAAATTCGAATATTACGCAGTTTGGCCAAATTGTATCCACTTAGGTGGCATTTAAGGTGTATAAAATAATCTAGAATAGGACTGCTGCATGCGTAATTAGAGGGTCGAGATAACAGGTTCGTGGTGATTGATTCAGCTCCATTGTTTGGTGGATAGCAGCGCGGCAGATGGTGGACTATTGCTATGAGGACACCCCCTCATCCCGGCAGAGCCCCCCCCCTCCCCTTCTCCAACCCGGTGGCGCGCCGCTCCTATTGTCCGCGAGTCTTTACATTCGCTGGAAGAAAAAGTCTGTTGTCTGAGATTTTATCCAATTTAAATGTAAATAAAGCGAGCGTATGGTCAAAACTCACGACTATGAATCTTTGATAGGCGTAGTCTTATCTTTAACATAGGCCACGCGCATGAGTTGCAGCCCAATAATTAATCATTCATAAACACACCCAATAAATGCTGTTTTGATTAAATCATGTTATTTTGCTACACAACATAACAGACGAAATGATTAGAGGAATTAGAATAGTTAATTATCATTGGTTTATTATTAGGCAATCATTAGTTGAGAGGTTTAAATGTTGCAGGCAACAACAATCCATGTTTTTTTTATACAGTAACTTAGTCTAATGCACAACAGTTTACAAAGTTAACAGATAGGGTTCCTTGGATTGATTCATCCGATAGCAGCTCAAAGACTATGCTATTTTTGGAAGGCTCAACCTAACCTAGCTTGGCAACAGGGCAGGCGCGTGCAAGTCGATATAGGACGCATTGTTCATGAAGAAGCACATCTGCCAGACGGGGCCCCCTCCCCAGCAGCGCGTGACAGGTGTTTCTGGCTCAAGCCATAGCTCGCTCTGGCGAATGACAGCCTACTGCACATTGACCCATGGCTCAAAAGTTCTTTGTGCAGATGCAAATTAGCCAAACAACCAGATAACTTCAACTAGACTACTTTCCATTAGCAACGTTCTATTCATTTAGTAGTAGCAATCATGTTGGTTCAGATCCTAATAATAAAATGGGTCATGCACGATGAAGTTGGAGTTGCAACTTGCAAGTTGAAACAGTGCGGTCACAGGTTAGGACACTTTGGGTATATTATGCAATCAAATAACATAGGAAAAGCTGCGAGACTTCTACAATATTGTAATGTCCAAACTATTGTGCTTGCCTCTGTTCGTTTTACCAGTCAAGGCTACTAATGCACTCTAGTACAATGTATTATTTACAGACACACGTTTTATGTTGGCTATACACAATATCTGTGGCAGTCATTGGCCATTATGCACTGCATGTGCCGACTTATCTCTGCTTGTATCGTGCAGCAGAAGTTTTCTTTGTTGACCCCTTCACCTTCCCCCACCCCCACGGACAGATGGGCTCTTGTTGCTATGGAGAGAGATACAGGCATCTCCAGATGCCACGCGCCTGAAGTCAGCCATGGTTTTACAAATGCAAAACAGCGGCGCGTGCCATTATCGTTTGCAAATAGGAACTTTGCGCCAATTCTGTTCTCCAATACTTGCCTAATCAGCAAAATTGTATAGGCCTACAAGTTGTGAGTTATCTAGATATTGAAGTAACACAATAATATTGAGTTTTTCCAGAAATATTTATTTAATACATAAAGGTGTATGCTAAATGTATGCTAAATCTACTTGATATATCATGCATTTACTCTATTTAAATCATGAAGTGTGCACCAGAAAAGTTGACCAGATTTCGATAGTATAGTTTGGAAGCCTTAAATGTGCCACTTGGATATGGTTGGTAATTACGGATATTATAGTAGGCTAATAATCTTATCATTCAAACCGACCCTGCACAAATCTGAATGAATTAATTCATAAACGTCAGGGAGTTCTGCATTTGCATCCATTCAATCGAACGGAAACTGCCCTGTCCTTTCTTCTGAAATTGTCTATAGGCACGAGCCTGCTAGGGGTCGCATGTGCATTGTCTCCCAGCAGCCAATCACAAAACGCGCGTGTGCCACGTCCTCCCTATAAATACTAGCTGTTTCTTACAGCTAGCACAAACACACTTCTGTTGAAACCTTGTCAGCATTTCCTAGAACTAGGCTCTACAATGGAAACGATTGGCAAATCTCTGAAGGAAGCTCTCAAGTCTGCCCAGTGTGAGGATCGCCTCACTGTTGGTGTCTATGAAAGTGCCAAAATAATGAATGAGTAAGTATTTATGTACTGAATTTGAACTTTATTTAGATTTTTTTAAATATGTATATTTACTCATTACTGAAGACACTGTGTTATTGTATGATAATATTGACTAATGCATTTTTATTTTATTTTATCTCAACAGTGACCCAGACAGTGTATCTTTCTGTGTCCTGGCAACCGATGAGGAGTGGGAGTGTAATATTGCTCTCCAGATCCACTTCACCCTCATCCAGTCTTACTGTTTTGACAACGACATCAGCATTGTCAGAGTGAATGACATGCAGCGCCTGGCCGAGATTGTTGGTGACAAGGCTGGCCAGCTTGAAGATGCCCACTGCTGTCTCATCACGGTATGTACTAATTCAACTCAAACCTACTTTATTGAACTCTTTAATAAACCATTAATTGTGTCCATGTGACTAATGTTTCTTTCCCCTCTTGTTTGTCAACAGAACTCAGCTGATGGTTCTTGGGAGGACCCTGCTTTGGAGAAGCTGCACTTGTTCTGTGAGGAGAGCCGCAGTCTGAACGACTGGGTTCCAGAGATCACCCTCCCTAAACGCTGATTTGGGATTTTACTCTTCTCTCTTGAGATGCTGTAAACCTTCAACCTATAAGGAAATACTCATCCTTTTACAGGATGACACTGTTTCTCATCCCTGGATACTCCTGAGGAGGATTCTGATCCAGGCATCGCGTGGCCGGCCCGAATGGGCCCCCGTGATTTCGTCGTCTCTTGTCCCGTCCATGCCAAGATGACTTCCATTCTTTATGTGAATGAGGTCAGGTATGCCACAAGAGCGACAAAACGGCCCTCATTCTTTGTGTGGATGAGGTTTGGAGAGAAAGGAGGAGCGAGTTCTGCATCCTGTGTTCCACAGAGTGAACGTCGCACGTTGAAGCACGCGCAGTAGGAGAAGAAGCGGTGCCAAGAAGAAGCATTCTTAAAAACTGACTTTTTAAAAATGTCTTCTTGCTGAGCGGCAATAACAACCGTTACATTCAGCGATATACTTCCAACTTTCCGGAATTGTCTTAATTCTCTGAAGGTTTCACTTTAGATGATTTGAATATGACAAAAACTCAAAAAACAAAGGAAACAAGAAATGTACTGTAATGCTCTGAAGGTTTTACTTTAGACATTCAATATGAGCATTTATTATCGAAAATGCTACAATGTTGAACTCCTGATTGCATAAAAAAAAAAAAAGATTTATTGTTCAATGAAATGTTTTACTGTTGAATTCCTGATTGTCAAACTAAGAAAGAAGATAAATGAAAGAATATATCTGTTATTTTCTAAAGGTTTCACTTTATAAATGACATGTATGATGAAATGATCAATAAAATGTTGAGCGTAAATTTAATTTTGGATCTTGAATGTTCTCTCCAGACTAAATCAACTCAGCTCCCAACAATAATTCTGAAATAACCGTTGGCACTTGCACAGTGTTTGGTGCTCTTACCACTACCCAACACTTGTACATCCCATAGGCCTGATGTACTGTGTTCTATCCTAATTGACCTATCATCATGGCCTGTTATATCCATGTTTATGCAGTGTCTTTGTTTACAAACTACTGCCCTTGCAGGTTCATATCTATTCTGACCGCCTGTGAGGTCTATCTTGGTATTTGTTTTTTTTATTGCTATTTTATTAGGATCCCCATTAGCTGTTGCGAAAGCAGCAGCTACTCTTCCTGGGGTCACACACAACACGTGAAACATGACATAATACAGAACAGTAATAGGCAAGAACAGAACGACATCAATTAAAAAATATATACTATGACTACAAGACAGCGGATTGTAGTGTGTTTTTACTGAATTCAACTGAATTCAGCTGAATTGACTCCCATATCTGCAAGCCCTAACAGACCTCTCTTCCACACATACCCACAACATACAGAGAATGAGCCGGTGCCTTATCACACAGCAGTACAGGAGAACAATTGTCTGTCACTAATCAGATGGCAAGTAACCAGATTGATTGATCAATAATACATTGATGATTAATTGTCACTTTATGTCCTCAGTTACTTAAGAGTTGAGATTTGGTTGAATGACGTAATTACTCCCTTGTATGGTAATTAGGCACACCTATACACATTGATCAAATGCCCCTATAGTGTTTATGACCATTGTGCACATCATGCACACCGACTTCCAATTGCATGTTGCAGCAGGATTAGGAGAGAGTTTTCTTTGGTTACTTTGAGTTTGCACCTGATTCTAACTTCTATTTTCAAGGTGTGTATTTATAGGTGTTGTTCACTGAGGACTGCCTCTAAACAGTCCTGTGGGTGCATATTGCATGTGGTAGCTTTAGTGGCAGTGGTGGAGGATAGTGGTGTTGTTAATGTCTCTTATGGCTGTTTAAGACCCACTCAGATCCAGGGTTCTACTTTTTTACGAGAGTGGTAGTGTGTGATAGAGGAACTACCTTTGGTTGTTATGTGGACCATTGATTTTGTGGCAATTATTTCACCTAAAGATGACAAACGCGTGTCACAGCCGAACAAAACAAAGAATAAATGTATCCAGCTTTTCACTGTGCTCTTTTGCTCTTGGAACACACAGTTTGTGAATAGCCGCCATTCATTGGAAATTCAGAACTTTCCGGGGCTTTTGTGCTTTTAGAAACAAACTCCAATGTCATTCTGGGCCAGTATGCTTCATGTCATTCTTAAGCATTGTGCCTGTATGTACTATTCAACAGCTGCCCCAGCCCTCATGCCCCAACTCTGACACTCTATCTCTGAATACCCCCCTCTCCATCTCCTCCCCCCTCAGTAGCAGTCGTATCTGACCTCCAGATCTGCGGCCCTGCACTGAGCTGCCAAACGCTTCCATAAAATCAGCCCCCAAGAATGGTTTGTTTAATTAGTGGCCCAGTGCAGCGTGTATGGCGGGGTGCAGCCGGGGATATTGTTCCCCGTCAGACAGAAAGCGCCTGCAGACCCAACCAAACCCCCAAAAATCTACAACCAACCCCCCTAAATCTACCCGGCAACTGGCCCACAAACACTGACTCCCCCTGCTGCCCCACGTAATGAGACAGAGGAGAGGAGGAGGAAGGGAGGAAGAGGAGGAGGGGGAGAAAGAGGAGAGCACTGTGCCTGGCACAAGCCAGGACCCCCCCCAGTAATTGGAGTAGTAGGACTCTTTATTCACTTATCTGCACAAAGAGAGAGATTGAAGCCTAATGCAATGTTAGTAGTAATACCCCCATGAGGTTCATGCACTGATATGAAAGCATGTGCTCTGCAGCTGTGCATCCCAAAAGGGCGTGTGTTCTCTCGATCGCTCTATCTCTGCACTTCACAGCTGCTCTGATATGTGCAGTGTCTAATGTGCAAAGGTGGGCAGCAGAGGCTGCTTTAATTGCCCTGTGTCACAATATTTCATTATCTGTACCCCCTCAAACAACCCCGGTTGCCCCCGTCTCAACCCGTTTTATAAAGGCTCTGTTCCAGCCACATGGCTCTTCTCAAGTGTCTTTTCAACACTAATGCCCCCCTCCCTCTGCACAATGAGCTGACGACGCCCCAGGAGCAGCAGCAGCAGCAGATGGTGCTGAGGGAAGAGGATGTGATGGGTGGTCAGATTGGGCTTCTGTTCTAGGCCGCCCTGTTGCCCAGGCTACAGCCATCGGAATCCTCCATTACCACTAGTCTGCAGGAAGTCTGTGTTTCTATTTGGTTCTATTTTTAGGGGACAGTCAATCAAGTGAGTCGATTGGTATGATTAAATGGTCAGTGAATGGCCACCTTTTTACTTGATCATCTTAATCCCATAAACTGCAGCTATCTCATTGCACATGATTACAGTGGTGTAAAGTACTTATGTAAAAAATACTTTAATGTACTACTTAAGTAATTTTGGGGGGGTATCTGTACTTTACTATTTATATTTTTTTACTTTTACTCCACTACATTCCTAAAGAAAATAATGTACTTTTTACTTCTTACATTTTCCCAGACACCCAAATGTTCTCGTTACATTTTGAATGCTTAGCAGGACAGGAAAATTGTCTAATTCACACTTATCAAGAGAACATCCCTGGTGATCCCTACTGTCTCTGATCTGGCGGACTGACTAAACACAAATGCTTTGTTTGTAAATTATGTCGGTGCCCATGGTTATCGTAAAAACCTATATTTTTTAATTGTGCTGTCTGGTTTGCTTAATTTAAGGAATTTTAAATGATTTATACTTTTACTTTTGATACTTAAGTATATTTTAGCGATTACATTTACTTTTGTATATTTAAGTATATTTAAAACTAAATTCTTTTAGACTTTTACTCAAGTATTATTTTACTGGAGTCATTTACTTTTAAGGTATCTTTACTTTTACTCAAGTATGATAATTGGGTTCTTTTTCTTTTTCTTTGGGCATTGCTTCTGCTCGCCATATGCATTTATAGCATCCCAACAAAGTGTAAACATTGCATCCTCTTGTCAAGTTGTTTTATCTGGATTGAACTATGTGGGTAAAGCTTTTCATAGAATCTAAAGTTGTGCTTGGGAAGTGTCAAAGGAATAATTGTCACGTTCTGAACTTAGTTCCTTTGTTTTGTCTTTGTTTTTATATGGTCAGGGCGTGAGTTGGGGTGGGCAGTCTATGTTTGTTTTTCTATGTTGGTTTTTGTGTTCGGCCTAGTATGGTTCTCAATCAGAGGCAGGTGTCGTTAGTTGTCTCTGATTGAGAATTATACTTAGGTAGCCTTTTTCCACCTTAGTTTTGTGGGTGTTGTCTTTCTGTCTTTGTGTTACGTGTATGTCACCAGACAGGACTGTTTCGGTCGTGCATTCATTTTGTAATTTTTTTTAGTGATTCAGTGTTCAGTGCTTTCTTTAATTAAAATTATGAACACTTGCTGCGCTTTGGTCCTCCTCTCTTTCTCCCGAAGACGATCGTTACAATAATGTTGTTTCTGAAGTGTTACCTTAGGAATCCATGTGTTATTGCTGCTATGGTGGTGGTTCGGATGAAACTAACAATGGGGCAAAAACTGGTCAAGTCAACATTGTTTCCGCATAATTTCAATCAAAAGAATCCATTGGATTTGCAAAAAAAAAATCAAAGGGCATTTAGTCTTTCTTTCACCCAACTTTGAACTAAAATCCAATGACATGGTGACATTTTTTGTTGAGTCCACATTGAATTCACATTAGTTTCAAACTCAAATGTAAATCAAAGCTAGATGTTGAACTGACGTGCCCAGTGGGTAGTTGTGTCTGGAGGGATGTAAGGCTCAGCTGGCTGTGTCTGTAGTGATATGTTGTCCTCTAGTCTGTTGGTTATGCTAATATCACTTATTACCATGAACCTGCTGCTGGGCTCAGAGGACCAGAGGTCAGGACCCTTACCAATAAACGTGTGCACACATACACTCACACACACACACACATTTCCACTCCTTCTCAGCTGCTCATATGCAAATCACCAGTGGATGGCTTTATCCTGTTTGAATTCATAATTAATCTGATAACTAATTATCATATGTTTCACAACATAAAGATATGGTAATTTCTCTGATTATGTAAATAATTAAGGTCAGCTCCATGACTGCATCACTATCATTTCATCAAATCGTTACAATTTGCTCTTCAGTTCCATCCTTGCGTGCCTGTACTTGAAATTCTTCCTTGTTTACTCTACCACTATCTCCCACACAGAGCAGGTACAATCAGGTGTGGTGATGTTTTTTAGCTTTGTCATGTCTAGTGCTGTAACCATGGAGCTCAGTTGCTGACTACGGTTGCAAAGCTACCGGTAACTACTCATGCAGATCCAGGATTCCTTTCAGCCAGGGTTTGTTTGCGTTTCACTAATGCTTCATAGCACAGATAAGGGTACTAAATGCTCCAGGATCTGGATCATAGGAGAATATGTGAAAGAACCCCAATTAATAAAAAAAACATTGACAACAAATCCTTATTTACATAGCAAAATAAATAAAAGTGTGTAAAATAAATGTAACGCTGAAACCCTCATATTAAACACCAATGGTATTCACTAAATCGATGGTTATATTTAGGATGTTTTACAGCTTTTTATTTTAGTATTATTATTTCATATACAGTATTTGACATGTGATAAGACCAGAAAGGGGGCAAGAGATAATTACAGACACCTGTGATAATCTGAAGTACCCCAAAGAGCCACAAGAAGTATTTTGATAGATTACATAAAATCCTTTAAAGATACAAAAATTCTGGTAGGTTACTGGTTGGCAGGTAGCCTAGTTGGGCCTATAATCAAAAGGTTGCTAGATCAAATCCCTGAGCTGACAAGGAAAACAATCTGTTGCTTACCCCTGAACAAGGCAGGGGTAAATATGAATTTGTTCTTAACTGACTTGCCTAGTTAAATAAAGGTCAAATAAAAACTTGTGACCTGAAAAGTTGCCACTAGAATGCCCTCCCTTTGCAACCCTAGTGCTGACGCACGTCAACTTTTACCAAAACACGGCTCAACCAGACGATGCTGAGGCAGATCTCCCCCCACACACATCTCTCTCCTCAGCTCTATATCATTGTTGTGTGTGTGTGTGTGTGTGTGGGGGGGGGCTATGGAGGCTATGCTCGCTAGCAGTGCTCTGAGTGCTGCCAACAGGCTGAGCCAGGGCCCCGAGGGGCCTACGAGGGCCCCATGGAGGGGAGGCGCTGGTCTAGGCACTGATCAGATGGCTAATGTGGTTGTGTGGTCATGTGGAGCCCCCCCCCCATGTGGAGCCCCCCCCCCACACACAACTCTTACACTCCTGTCAAAGGGTGGGGTGTGTAGTGTAGGAGGGGCACAACACAAAGGTTCACTGAGACCCCCCTTTTGTTTCGGCCCTGAAAGAGTGGTGAGGTCCAGGAGCAGCTGCCGCGGCTGCAGAGGACATTTGAGACGGTCCTTTTCACAAACACAAAGTCTGGACCAGAGAGTGTGCAGGGTGGAGGGGTGCAGGGGAGGAGGGGGGATAGAGTAGAGGGCGGGTGGGGCATTTGTGTACAAAACGAAAGGCACACTTTGACAGGACAATGTGGGCTCTCCTTTGAAAGGAGAGAGCAGAGGGATGGGTGGAGCTGCTACTATGGGTTGGGTTGGAAGAGAAAGAGCTCATAAAGTTCACAGGCATTAACGCGAGCCCATCAGTCACAGCACAAAGGAGTCCCAGAGGGCAGCCATATGGGCGAAGGAATCTCATCTTTTCAGGGATCACTATCACCAGCCTAGTAGAGGCAGGCCTTTACTAAGCAACAGCAGCTCAGTCCTGGCTCTGCACTCATTGCACTCCCCAACCATAACAAAGATCATTGCTTCTGATTGGATACATTTACATTTAAGTCATTTAGCAGACGCTCTTATCCAGAGCGACTTACAAATTGGCGCATTCACCTTATGACATCCAGTGGAACAGTCACTTTACAATAGTGCATCTAAATCTTAAAGGGGGGGGGGAATACTTATCCTATCCTAGGTGTTCCTTAAAGAGGTGGGGTTTCAGGTGTCTCCGGAAGGTGGTGATTGACTCCGCTGTCCTGGCGTCGTGAGGGAGTTTGTTCCACCATTGGGGGGCCAGAGCAGCGAACAGTTTTGACTGGGCTGAGCGGGAGCTGTACTTCCTCAGTGGTAGGGAGGCGAGCAGGCCAGAGGTGGATGAACGCAGTGCCCTTGTTTGGGTGTAGGGCCTGATCAGAGCCTGGAGGTACTGAGGTGCCGTTCCCCTCACAGCTCCGTAGGCAAGCACCATGGTCTTGTAGCGGATGCGAGCTTCAACTGGAAGCCAGTGGAGAGAACGGAGGAGCGGGGTGACGTGAGAGAACTTGGGAAGGTTGAACACCAGACGGGCTGCGGCGTTCTGGATGAGTTGAAGGGGTTTAATGGCACAGGCAGGGAGCCCAGCCAACAGCGAGTTGCAGTAATCCAGACGGGAGATGACAAGTGCCTGGATTAGGACCTGCGCCGCTTCCTGTGTGAGGCAGGGTCGTACTCTGCGGATGTTGTAGAGCATGAACCTACAGGAACGGGCCACCGCCTTGATGTTGGTTGAGAACGACAGGGTGTTGTCCAGGATCACACCAAGGTTCTTAGCGCTCTGGGAGGAGGACACAATGGAGTTGTCAACCGTGATGGCGAGATCATGGAACGGGCAGTCCTTCCCGGGAGGAAGAGCAGCTCCGTCTTGCCGAGGTTCAGCTTGAGGTGGTGATCCGTCATCCACACTGATATGTCTGCCAGACATGCAGAGATGCGATTCGCCACCTGGTCATCAGAAGGGGGAAAGGAGAAGATTAGTTGTGTGTCGTCTGCATAGCAATGATAGGAGAGACCATGTGAGGTTATGACAGAGCCAAGTGACTTGGTTTATAGCGAGAATAGGAGAGGGCCTAGAACAGAGCCCTGGGGGACACCAGTGGTGAGAGCGCGTGGTGAGGAGACAGATTCTCGCCACGCCACCTGGTAGGAGCGACCTGTCAGGTAGGACGCAATCCAAGCGTGGGCCGCGCCGGAGATGCCCAACTCGGAGAGGGTGGAGAGGAGGATCTGATGGTTCACAGTATCGAAGGCAGCCGATAGATCTAGAAGGATGAGAGCAGAGGAGAGAGAGTTAGCTTTAGCAGTGCGGAGCGCCTCCGTGATACAGAGGAGAGCAGTCTCAGTTGAATGACTAGTCTTGAAACCTGACTGATTTGGATCAAGAAGGTCATTCAGAGAGAGATAGCGGGAGAGCTGGCCAAGGACGGCACGTTCAAGAGTTTTGGAGAGAAAAGAAAGAAGGGATACTGGTCTGTAATTGTTGACATCGGAGGGATCGAGTGTAGGTTTTTTCAGAAGGGGTGCAACTCTCGCTCTCTTGAAGACGGAAGGGACGTAGCCAGCGGTCAGTGATGAGTTGATGAGCGAGGTGAGGTAAGGGAGAAGGTCTCCGGAAATGGTCTGGAGAAGAGGGGAGGGGATAGGGTCAAGCGGGCAGGTTGTTGGGCGGCCGGCCGTCACAAGACGCGAGATTTCATCTGGAGAGAGAGGGGAGAAAGAGGTCAGAGCACAGGGTAGGGCAATGTGAGCAGAACCAGCGGTATCGTTTGACTTAGCAAACGAGGATCGGATGTCGTCGACCTTCTTTTCAAAATGGTTGACGAAGTCGTCTGCAGAGAGGGAGGAGGGGGGGGAGGATTCAGGAGGGAGGAGAAGGTGGCAAAGAGCTTCCTAGGGTTAGAGGCAGATGCTTGGAATTTAGCGTGGTAGAAAGTGGCTTTAGCAGCAGAGACAGAGGAGGAAAATGTAGAGAGGAGGGAGTGAAAGGATGCCAGGTCCGCAGGGAGGCGAGGTTTCCTCCATTTCCGCTCGGCTGCCCGGAGCCCTGTTCTGTGAGCTCGCAATGAGTCATCGAGCCACGGAGCGGGAGGGGAGGACCGAGCCGGCCTGGAGGATAGGGGACATAGAGAGTCAAAGGATGCAGAGAGGGAGGAGAGGAGGGTTGAGGAGGCAGAATCAGGAGATAGGTTGGAGAAGGTTTGAGCAGAGGGAAGAGATGATAGGATGGAAGAGGAGAGAGTAGCGGGGAGAGAGCGAAGGTTGGGACGGCGCGATACCATCCGAGTAGGGGCAGTGTGGGAGGTGTTGGATGAGAGCGAGAGGGAAAAGGATACAAGGTAGTGGTCGGAGACTTGGAGGGGAGTTGCAATGAGGTTAGTGGAAGAACAGCATCTAGTAAAGATGAGGTCGAGCGTATTGCCTGCCTTGTGAGTAGGGGGAAGGTGAGAGGGTGAGGTCAAAAGAGGAGAGGAGTGGAAAGAAGGAGGCAGAGAGGAAAGAGTCAAAGGTAGACGTGGGGAGGTTAAAGTCGCCCAGAACTGTGAGAGGTGAGCCGTCCTCAGGAAAGGAGCTTATCAAGGCATCAAGCTCATTGATGAACTCTCCGAGGGAACCTGGAGGGCGATAAATGATAAGGATGTTAAGCTTGAAAGGGCTGGTAACTGTGACAGCATGGAATTCAAAGGAGGCGATAGACAGATGGGTAAGGGGAGAAAGAGAGAATGACCACTTGGGAGAGATGAGGATCCGGTGCCACCACCCCGCTGACCAGAAGCTCTCGGGGTGTGCGAGAACACGTGGGCGGACGAAGAGAGAGCAGTAGGAGTAGCAGTGTTGTCTGTGGTGATCCATGTTTCCGTTAGTGCCAAGAAGTCGAGGGACTGGAGGGAGGCATAGGCTGAGATGAACTCTGCCTTGTTGACCGCAGATCGGCAGTTCCAGAGGCTACCGGAGACCTGGAACTCCACGTGGGTCGTGCGCGCTGGGACCACCAGATTAGGGTGGCCGCGGCCACGCGGTGTGGAGCGTTTGTATGGTCTGTGCAGAGAGGAGAGAACAGGGATAAACAGACACATAGTTGACAGGCTACAGAAGAGGCTACGCTAATGCAAAGGAGATTGGAATGACAAGTGGACTACACGTCTCGAATGTTCAGAAAGTTAAGCTACGTAGCAAGAATCTTATTGACTAAAATGATTAAAATGATACAGTACTGCTGAAGTAGGCTAGCTGGCAGTGGGTGCGTTGTTGACACTACACTAATCAAGTCGTTCCGTTGAGTGTAATAGTTTCTACAGTGCTGCTATTCGGGGGCTAGCTGGCTAGCTAGTAGTGTTGTTTACGTTACGTTGCGTTAAAAGAACGACAATAGCTGGCTAGCTAACCTAGAAAATCGCTCTAGACTACACAATTATCTTTGATACAAAGACGGCTATGTAGCTAGCTATGTAGCTAGCTACGATCAAACAAATCAAACCGTTGTACTGTAATGAAATGAAATGAAAATGTGATACTACCTGTGAATGCGACCGGGTTGTTGAGTTCTATTCAGTAGACGTTGGCTAGCGTTGGCTAGCTGTTGGCTAGCTAGCAGAGTCTCCTACGTTAAGGACGACAAATAGCTGGCTAGCTAACCTCTGTAAATTAAGATAATCACTCTAAGACTACACACTCTAAACCTAAACAACACAATTATCTTGGAACGAAGATACGAAGACAGCAAAGACAGCTATGTAGCTAGCTAACACTACACTAATCAAGTCGTTCAGTTGAGTGTAATAGTTTTCCCAGTGCAGCTAATCAGTGGACGTTAGCTAGCTGGCTAGTGAAGACTACGTTAGGACGGCGAAATACGATAATTACGCAATTATCTTTGATACAAAGACGGCTATGTAGCTAGATGAGAAGAAATTGCTAAGATTAGACAAATCAAACCGTTGTGCTATAATGAAATATAATGAAATGTAAAAGTTATACTACCTGCGGGAGCGCCGATGCGACCACTCGCTCCAAACCGGATGTGGATGGAGTGTTTCTATGCTCTTAGTGAAGCTTCTCTTCAATAAGTTGAGTGTAGCTATGATAGGGCATTTATTGTTTTAATGGTCCTCCTTTTGAATTAGTTGAAATGAGCTTGTAGTCTTCTTTAAAAAAGTAATGGAAGTAGTTGTAGTTTTTCCTATTTAGCCATTTTAAAGTTGCATACCCCATGCAGATCTATCCAGTAGATCATATTAGCTCTATTGTGATACTGTTGGCTGTACCTCAGTTTGTGACATTGATTTGAATCTTTAGATTGTAGTGTCTCCATTTCACTATTAGGAATACATTGAGGAATGGCTTATCTGTTTCCTGAGTTTATAACGTTTTCTTTTCAGTATACTGCTCGAACAAACTCAATAATATGCAGGTGGATGTTGAAACCTCTGTTCTATTTGCACAATAAACTGGCCACATATTTATCTATTTAACTAGATGAGTCAGTTAAGAACAAATTCTTATTTATAATGATGGCCTAAGAACAGTGGGTTAACTGCCTTGTTCAGGGGTAGAATGACAGATGGTTTACCTTGTCAGCTCGGGGATTCGATCTAGCAACCTTTCAGTTACTGGCCCAACACTCTAACCACTAGGGTACCTACCACCCCATACTGTGAGATCCGACTGAGAAAACACACCACAATTCAGATGATTGTTCACCTCCCTTGCTGATTATATCTGAGTTGTGTGAGAGTCCACTCTGCTGCTTCCCTCTGGTGTTGAATCAGAGAACTGTCTGCTTCAACTGACTATGGGGCAACAGTGTCACCTATTGGACAAAAATAACACAGACACTATAATTACATTACTGCTCAGCTAAACCCCTATAATTGTACTGCATTTACACAGCTTTGGTTTGTTTTACAGAACATTGACGCCCAAATAAAAGCTAAGCATTTTAAGTCATTCCATTAGAAATGATTGATTTTAGCACCAGTTATCCATGCATACTGTGTATACCAGATGTTGTTGAGTGGGGGTAATTTTAATGTGACCATGAGCTCATGAGCTCAGAGATGTAAGGAGAAGAAGAGTCTCATTTCAATAAGTCGTCAGTAATATCAGACTGGCTTAAGGTACATTAGACAGGAAATGGCAGACCCGGAATCTTCCCGTGTCAAATGAATCACCATCAGTGTGGAAGAAGACTGGATGGATTTTCCACACTGCTGTTTACAGAGACAAGACTACAGGCCTGTGGTTGTAGCTCTGAGAGACCTGCTGAGACATCATGAGGTTGCCATCTATATTACAGTCTGCTGAAGACAGAGGGTAAACCTCGCAGCAGAGTCGCTTGGCTGGATGAAAACTGGCGATGAGTTTAGGAGAAGATGGACTAATTTGAATATTGATGAGAGCTATACCTGGGCAAATATATTTATACAGATTAGTTCAAGGCAGAGGATACAGTTGAAGTCGGAAGTTTACATACACCTTAGCCAAATACATGTAAACTCAGTTTTTCACAATTCCTGACATTTAATCCTAGTAAATATTCCCTGTCTTAGGTCAGTTAGGATCACCACTTAATTTTAAGAATGTGAAATGTCAGAATAATAGTAGAGAGAATTATTTATTTACGCTTTAATTTCTTTCATCACATTCCCAGTGGGTCAGATGTTTACATACACTCAATTCGTATTTGGTAGCATTGTCTTTAAATTTGGGTCAAACATTTTAGGTAGCCTTCCACAAGCGTCCCACAATAAGTTGGGTGAATTTTGGCCCATTCCTCATGACAGAGTGGATGTAACTGAGTCAGGTTTGTAGGCCTCCTTGCTCACACACGCTTTTTCCGTTCTGCCCACAGATTTTCTATAGGATTGAGGTCAGGGCTTTGTGATGGCCACTCCAATACCTTGACTTTGTTGCCCTTAAGCCATTTTGCCACAACTTTGGAAGTATGCTTGGGAACATTGTCCATTTGGAAGACCCATTTGCGACCAAGCTTAAACTTCCTGACTGATGTCTTGAGATGTTGCTTCAATATATATACATCATTTTCTTTCCTCATGAAGCCCTCTATTTTGTGAAGTGCACCAGTCCCTCCTGCAGCAGAACACCCCCACAACATGATGCGGCCACCCCCGTGCTTCACGGTCGGGATGATGTTCTTCAGCTTGCAAGCTTCCCCCTTTTTCCTCCAAACATAACGATGGTCATTATGACCAAACAGCTCTATTTTTGTTTCATCAGACCAGAGGACATTTCTACAAAAAGTACAATTTTTGTCCCCGTGTGCAGTTGCAAACCGTAGTCTGGCTTTTTTATGACGATTTCAGAGCAGTGGCTTCGGCCTTTCAGGTTATGTCAATATAGGACTCGTTTTACTGTGGATATAGATACTTTTGGACCTGTTTCTATCAGCATCTTCACAAGGTCCTTTGCTGTTGTTCTGGGATTGATTTGCACTTTTCACACCGAAGTACGTTCATTTCTAGGAGACAGAACAAGTTTCCTTCCTGAGCAGTATGACAGCTGCATGGTCCCATGGTGTTTATACTTGCTTGCTATTGTTTTACAGATGAACGTGGTACCTTCAGGTGTTTGGAAATTGCTGCCAAGGATGAACCAGACTTGTGGAGGTCTACAAAAAATGTTCTGAGGTCTTGGCTGATTTCTCTTTTGATTTTCCCATGATGTCAAGAAAAGAGGCACTGAGTTTGAAGGTAGGCCTTGAAATACATCCACAGGTACACCTCCAATTGACTCAAAGCATGTCAATTAGCCTATCAGAAGCTTCTAAAGCCATGACATCATTTTCTGGAATTTTCCAAGCAGTTTAAAGGCACAGTCAACTTAGTGTATGTTAACATCTGACCCACTGGAATTGTGATACAGTGAATTATAAATGAAATAATATGTCTTGTAAAAAATTGTTGGAAAAATGACTTGTGTCATGCACAAAGTAGATGTCCTATCCGACTTGCCAAATCTTGACAATAAATTTTTGGGGTGGTTGAAAAACTAGTTTTAATGACTCCAACTAAAGTGTATGTAAACCTCCGACTTCAACTGTATATGTGATTGATGTGTTTGATGGCTTAATCCCACAAATGACTAGAAGTCAAGTTTAACTCTTCACCTGTGCCACATAAATGGACAGACTCTGCCTAACATGAAAGCCTCAAATGTGGTTGACTAACTTTCCTATTATTTATCTGTCAACAATTCTTCTGAAGTGAGTCCAAGAGCATATCTCCTTGGAAATGTATGTGTATGCGTGCAGCTAAGACACACATGAAAGCATGTTACGTCAATGTGTGTGTCATTACAATCATGCTTTTAGCATGTTTTTGGGCTGTTCAAGGCATTCCAATGCTCTGACTACGATGCTACAGAAACGAGAGAACATCAGTAATTCATCACATTCATCATCACTGCACTAGGAGGAGAAGACAACCCAAGGTTGCTCTTAGGGGTGTTTCGGTGTCTGAACTGGTGACCACTGGATGCATTTATTTCATGCTGGGCTTATGTCCACCCCAGTTCCCATGCCAACACAAGGCTCAGTAGCAGCCCCCTCCTCCCTCACAGTCTCTCCGCTCAGCAGATAGATCCAATGGAAGTCATTTCAGAGAGAATTAACACAGGAGGCTAATACTTCCACAGAGCAAATTGGATTTCTGCGCTCGGCTGCCTCCAGAGGATCACGGTATTACACCGGACCAAAGTCTCTGCCTTCCAGGTCTGAAAACGATGTGAATGGCACACATGGGACTGGAGCATGGCATTTCACCACAATTTGACACCTACTGTACTGATGGCCTCAGGCTGTACATATGGTTTACAAGATGTACGTGTAGACTGGCCAAACCAGCCATGTCAGCAAATCAGCAGTCTTAGTGTACAGTATTGTCATTCTGTCTTTATTTAGTGGGAACAGAAGCCTCTGGCCCTCATAACACTGTGTGTGTGTGTGTGTGTGTGTGTGTGTGTGTGTGTGTGTGTGTGTGTGTGTGTGTGTGTGTGTGTGTGTGTGTGTGTGTGTGTGTGTGTGTGTGTGTGTGTGTGTGTGTGTGTGTGTGTGTGTGTGTGTGTGTGTGTGTGTGTGTGTGTGTGTGTGTGTGTGTGTGTGTGTGCATGCGTGCGTGCGTACGTTTGCGCGCGTGTGTGTGTGCGTGTACATGTGTGTATGCTCGCGCTAACTGTACATCAGTGTGTGTCTGTTTAAGTCCGTAAATGATCCTCTGTCAAGTCATTTGTCAAAAATCCTCCCAGTCATTGTCATTCACTTCTATCATTCTCAAAATTCACGCATAATCTAACAAATTGGACTTTATGCTAATTCCTTATGACTCAATTATGTTAAAAGCCTGGTTTGACTGACAGACATAATTACAGTCATAACGTTGGCTGAGATATTACCAGCAAATTACTCTGTAATGAATATCAAAGCCTGGTTCCCGCTTGATGAAGGCAGGCTGGGATGAGTAAATAAACATTCATGTGTTTGCAGCGATGAGCTGCATGTGCCCCGAAGCAGTACTAGGACACCAGAGAGGTCCATGCTGAATGAATTAGCTGAAATTGTTCAAACTAAGGATTTGATTTGATGTGTACAGAAAGACAGGGAAGATAATTTACCCTAAAAGTCAGTCCACTGTTTTCCTGTGTTAGGTAATACTGAGTCATCATAATAATTGTGTCTATATCAACATATATCGTTTATTTGTTTACATAATTCTACACATGTAAAGGACAAAATGATCCGTACTTACTGTTACTACTTGTGTCAGTCCATTCATTCAGATGACAACTCATGTATAAATGTTTCTCTTACATATAATTCCACATCAAAGATCAAACTGATGTTACCAATGTAGAATAAGACCAATGTTACAACAACCTATTTATAAAGTATTTCTGGTTAAGGGCTTTCAGAGTCTTTTGCAGTAAAGTTCCTTCTCCCTTCTCCATTATAATATCTAACATTGTTCTGTCGATATGCTGTGGTGTTCTGGGCAGAGCATTGAGACCTATGATGAATGTATTCAAAAGAAATTTAAAGTCGTTGCATATTTTATGCTCCTCAGATTAATTATACAGTGATGGTCTATTGTTATGATAGTGAAACACAGTCTGTCCTTTGCAGTGAGAAATGTTGCTCAACACTGCTATTTGCACAGCTGCAGGGGTCATAAATTAATCCAGAAACACAAACACATTAGCTCAACTCTTTCATCACATTCTCAAACAAGGTAGCGTGATATCCTCCTCTCCCGTAGTGGATGAGAATAATACCTCTCTCTCTCTCTCTGTCTGTGCAATGGGAGATACCTGTCTCAGCATATCTCATTTGTGTGTGTGTGTGTGTGTGTGTGTGTGTGTGTGTGTGTGTGTGTGTGTGTGTGTGTGTGTGTGTGTGTGTGTGTGTGTGTGTGTGTGTGTGTGTGTGTGTGTGTGTGTGTGTGTGTGTGTGTGTGTGTGTGTGTGTGTGTGTGTGTGTGTGTGTGTACATGTGCAGACATGAATAAACAGTTGATACTATGCTGCTGCTGCCTTGCTCCTGATAACAAGGGCCGGCCCTAGCCTTTTGGAGGTCCTAAGCGAGATTTGGTTGGGGGGCCCCCCACCCCGCAGGCAAATTTCTATACATTTTGCCTTGGGGTGTAGAGAAAACGTTGCAGTTTTAAAGCAAGCTTTCTGCCGTTCTACACATTTTGCTACGACTTATGTCATGTTAATGTGATATCTGTGTGAGAGTGACTAAAAAAAATCAAGGGGAACCCCACGGAGGTCGGGTCCCCTGGGCACATGCCCTAAGTGGCCGGTCAGTATTCGGCAACGGTTACTACAGGTTTAGATAGCTGGCTAGATGAATTTACCAATCTAAAAATTGTCAGCAGATATGGGTAATTGAGTGACTGACAGTGACTGACATTTAAAGAGAAAAACTGTTGTTGCACAACCAAATATCACAATTGCAACTTGTGTATTCTACTATTGTAATTTTCAACAGTAGGTTGAGACCCCGACTGAGTCGCTAATATATATATATATATATATATATATATATATATATATATATATATATATATATATATAGCGGACCAAAATGCAGCGTGGTGGTTATTCATGTTCTTTAATAAAGGAACTAGACATGAAATAACTAACAAAACAATAAATGTGCGAAAACCTAAACAGTCCTATCTGGTGCAAACACAGAGACAGGAACAATCACCCACAAACACACAGTGAAACCCAGGCTACCTAAGTATGATTCTCAATCAGGGACAACTAATGACACCTGCCTCTGATTGAGAACCATACTTGGCCGAAACATAGAAATACCCAAAACCTAGAAAAACAAACATAGACTGCCCACCCAACTCACGCCCTGACCATAGTAAATAAATACAAAACAAAGGAAATGAAGGTCAGAATGTGACACAATTAAACTAGCCTTCTTTAGACTAATTGAGTATCTGGAGCATCAACATTTATGGAATCGATTACAGGCTCAATATGGCCAGAAACAAAGGACTTTCTTCTGAAACTCGTCAGTCTATACTTGTTCTGAGAAATGAAGACTATTCCATGTGAGAAATTGCCAAGAAACTGAAGATCTCGTACAACGCTGTGCAGTACTCCCTTCACAGAACTGCGCAAACTGCCTCGAACCAGAATAGAAAGATTAGTGTAAGGCCCCGGTGCACAACTGAGCAAGAGGACAAGTACATTAGAGTGTCTAATTTGAGAAACAGATGCCTCATAAGTCCTCAACTGGCAGCTTCATTAAATAGTACCCGCAAAACACCAGTCTCAACGTCAACAGTGAAGATGCGACTCTGGGATGCTGGCCTTCTAGGCAGAGTTCTAGACAGAGGAACTCTGCCTAGAATGACAGCATCCCAGAGACACCGCTTCACTGTTGACATTGAGACTGGTGTTTTGCGGGTACTATTTAATAAAGCTAGCAGTGAAACGTTTGGACACACCTACTCACTCAAGGGTTTTTCTTTATTTTGAATAATGGTGAATACATCAAAACTATGAAATAACACATATGGAATCATGTAGTAACCAAGAAAGTGTTAAACAAATCAAAATATATTTTGGCTTCTTCAAAGTAGCCACCCTTTGCCTAGATGACAACTTTGCACACTCTTGGCATTCTCTCAACCAGCTTCATGAGGAAGTCACCTGGAAAGATTTTACAACAGCCGTGAAGAAGTTCCCACATATGCCGAGCACTTGTTGGCTGCTTTTCCTTCTCTCTGTTGTCCTCTTCATCCCATACCATCTCCATTGGGTTGAGGTCGGTTGATTGTGGAGGCCAGGTCATCTGATGTAGCAATCCACCACTCTCCTTCTTGGTCAAATAGCCCTTACACAGCTTGAAGGTGTAGCACTTGATGTTTTTTGTGACTGAACTTGAAGAAACGTTCAAAGCTCTTGAAATTTTCCAGATTGACTGACCATCATGTTTTAATGTAATGATGGACTGTCGTTTCTCTTTGCTTATTTGAGCTGGGTGCTCTCTGCGGTATATCACTCATACCTTGTCACAACACAACTGATTGGCTCAAATGCCTTAATAAGAAGGAAAGAAATTCCACAAATTAACTTTTAACAAGGCACACCTTTTCATTGAAATACATTCCAGGTGACTACCTCATGAAGCTTGTTGAGAGAATGCCAAGAGTGTGCAAAGCTGTCATCAAGGCAAAGGGTGGCTACTTTGAAGCATCTCAAATATAAAAAAAAAAATGTTTAACACTTTTTTGGTTACTATGTGATTCCGTATGTGTTATTTAATCATTTTGATGTCTACACTATTATTCTACAATGTTGAAAATAGTCAAAATAAAGAAAAACTCTGGAATGAGTAGGTGTGTCTAAACCTTTGACTGGTACTGTATACATAACTATAGGACTGTTTTATAGAGGAATTACCTTGGGATATTCAAGAGAAATGCAGATGTTAGTTGCCTTTATTATTTGCTTATGGCTCTCATAGGTGCGGGGGGTTACGATGCTAGCTGTTTAAAATGATCTTGCTCTCTCCCTCTCTCTCTTTCCCACCTTATAAAAATGTGTACTGCATTCCTCCAATGGGGGTGGCCATGGAGTTGCACTTGTGGAGTCCATGTGTGGTGTGTAAAAACCACCCATAGACAATTAAAACTTCAAGCCCTGGTATGTGTGGATATGTGTGGGTGACTACATGAGGCGTAGACAGAGAGAGAGAGAGAGAGAGGTCTGCCAAAGGATACATAGGGTGTTCAGTTACTGTGTTTAGTTGTACAGCAGCTAGTAAGATAATCAGTGGACTCACAGTGTGAGGCCATACTCACTGCCAGATTCCTTAACACACAAGTGAATGTGGAACATAACACAACAGTACACAGAAAACAGAATCCTCAAAACATAGTAGGTATGAAATGATGTCGTTCCATAAATCATCAAGGACCACACAGAACTGAAAACACACAAGAGACACAGAAGCCCCAGCGTATACACTTTTATATGTAAGATCTGCATGCTTCTCAATGAGCCATGAGACAGAATAACACACACTATGTGGTCCTCCCTGCGGCCACAGCGCTCAAACTATTCTAGTGTTTTTGTGGACTTTGACTCTCCTTGTTTCCTTATTTTAACTGGGATTAGAGAATCCACGACATACACTTTTATTGGCTTATATTAGAACACTGGCAGAGAAGGGGGGCTTATTGTACTCTCTGAACTCTAAAGCTTGTCCCATGCTTCCCAGTCAGAACAGTTTGGCATATATTATGAAGACGTGTGATGTTTTTGTTATTTTGGTGTTCGGCAGGTTTTATGAAAGGCAGTTCGTGCACACAGAATGTTTTCTTGTGCAGGGCTTGGTGTGGGCTAACCTGTGTTGGTCTTGGTCTGGGCTGGCCCATGTTGGTTTGGGGTGCGCTGGTCAATGTTGGTTTGGTGCCCTCTACCCTGTGTTGGATAGATGTAGGCTAGCCCGTCTTGGGCTTGGTTGTGTTATTAACTGTTTTTGTATTTTAATGTGTGATGTACTACATTTACAATCATTTAAAAGTATGTGGACACGTGCTCGTGGAACATCTCATTCCAAAATCATGTGCATTAATATGGAGTTGGTCCCCAATTTGCTGATAGGTTTGCACAACCAAATAATTTCTGTGCAAACTGTCAGAAACCATCTCAGGGAAGCTCATCTGCATGCTTGTCGTCCTCACCAGGGTCTTGACTGACTGACTGCAGTTCGACGTTGTAACCAGCTTCAGTGGGCAAATGCTCACCTTCGATGGGCACTGGCACGCTGGAGAAGTGTGCTCTTCAAGGATTAATCATTAATCATCATACTGTACTGTACTCTACATCATCGATCCTTATGTAACACATGTATCACTAGCCACTTTAACCATGCCACTTTGTTTACTTTGTCTACACACTCATCTCATATGTATATACTGTACTCGATACCATCTACTGTATGCTGCTCTGTACCATCACTCATTCATATATCCTTATGTACATGTTCCTTATCTACTTACACTGTGTATAAGACAGTAGTTTTGGAATTGTTAGTTAGATTACTTGTTGGTTATCACTGCATTGTCGGAACTAGAAGCACAAGCATTTCGCTACACTCGCATTCAACATCTGCTAACCATGTGTATGTGACAAATAAAATTTGATTTGATTTGATTTGATTGGTTTCAACTGTACCGGGCAGATAGCAGACAGTGTGTATGACATTGTGTGGGCGAGCGATTTGCTGATGTCAACATTGTGAACAGAGTGCCCCATGGTATCTGTGGGGTTATGGTATGGGCAAGCATAAACTACAGACAATGATGGCAATTTCAATGCACAGAGGTGGTGGTGGTGATGAGATCCTAAGGCCCATTGTCGTGCCATTCATCAGCCACCATCACCTTATGTTTCAGCATGATAATGCACGGCCCCATGTCGCAAGGTTCTGTACACAATTCCTGGAAGCTGAAAATGTCCCAGTTCTTCCATGGCCTGCATGCTCACCAGACATGTCACCCATTGAGCATGTTTGGAATGCTCTTGATCACCGGGTACAACAGCAATATCCAGAAACTTCGCACAGTAATTGAAGAGAAGTGGGACAACATTCCACAGGCCACAATCAACAGCCTGATCAACTCTATGCGAAGGAGATGTGTCCCGCTGCATGAGGAAAATGATGGTCACGCCAGATACTGATTGGTTTTCAGATCCCCGCCCCTCACTTTTTTTAAGGTACACTACATGATCGAACATTTCATTCCAAAATCATGGGCATTAATATGGAGCTGTTCCCCCCTTTGCTGATATAACAGCCTCCACTGTTCTGGGAAGGCTTACCACTGGAACATTGCTGCGGGGACATGCTTCCATTCAGCCACAAGTGCATTAGTGAGGTGGGGCACTGATGTTGGACAATTAGGCCTGGCTTGCAGTCGGCGTTGCAATTCATCCCAAAAGTGTTCTATTGGGTTAAGGTCAGGGCTCGGTGCAGGCCAGTCAAGTTCTTCCACACAGATCTCGACAAACCATTTCTGTATGAACCTCGCTTTGTGCATGGGGGTATCGTCATGCTGAAACCAGAAAGGGCTTTCCCCAAACTGTTGCCACAAAGTTGGGAGCACAGAATCATCTAAAATGTCATGGTGTGCTGTAGCGCTAAGATTTCACTTCATTGGAAATATGTTATCACGCTAGTCGTTTAGAATGATTTTATATACATTTTAAGTGTGTGACTCTCTTTCTTCTTGTAAGAATGTTATCTGCATTCCTCCAATGAGGGTGGGGCATGGAGTTACACTTGTGGAGTCCATGTGTGGTGTGTGAAAACCATCCACAGACAATTAAACCTCAAGCCCTGGTATGTGTAGATATGTGTGGGTGAGTACATGAGGCGTAGGTAGAGAGAGAGAGAAAGAGAGAGAGAGATGTCAGCCAAAAGATACATAGGGTGTTCAGTAACTGTAGTTAGTCGTACAGCAGCTAATAAGGTCATCAGTGGACTCTCAGTGTGAGGCCATTATCACTGCCAGATTCTTTAATACACAAGTGAATGCGGAACATAAAACAACAGTCTACACAGAAAACGAAATCCGCAAAACATAATAAATATGAAATTATATTTAAGTGATAATGCCCTCAAAGCCGGTGTTTGGAGGATATATTGCCATGGGTATTGTTAACCATGCAAATCGTGCCAATATATCCTCTAAACACCGGCTTTGAGGGCATTGTCACTTTCATACAATGGGTTACCAACATATACAAATAATTGACAAATTTTCATTCAAAATGTTATTTTGATTAATTTATTCATACTATTTCATCCTTCAGCAAAATATAGTCCTGACACAAATCTAGGGTTTCTAGAGATGCGACACAGTCGTTCAATCTTTTTGTTCTGTATCTATGGATGCGACGCAGTCGTTCGTTCTATATTTCCATTGCCATACTGGCTGGTAACATTCTTATCCCTTGCTTGCTAGCTAGCCAACTACGGCTAATTTACAGTCACGTCAAAAAGTGAAGCCAGAATAACAGCAAAGTAGCCACATTTGCATTTGTTTAAGCTGTTTAAACATTTACATCCATAACAATAAACTGATGAGCCGCGATTTCGTCTGACATGGAAAATGTGCTCACTCGTCAGGACACTATTGTTCAGAGGAACTATCCAATAACACAACTACAGTAACATAATCACTTCAAAGTGAAGCTGGAAAGAACGCAAATTAGCTGCGATTCATTTGACCTTTTTTCAATTGACATTTTTTTGTATATATCCATAAAAAATTATGCCAGCTGAATCATGATTTCAACTGGCTGAGAAACGCTGTCTGTCTGTCTGTCTGTCTGTCTGTCTGTCTGTCTGTCTGTCTGTCTGTCTGTCTGTCTGTCTGTCTGTCTGTCTGTCTGTCTGTCTGTCTGTCTGTCTGTCTGTCTGTCTGCCTGTCTGTCTGTCTCGGCCCGACTCACGACACGTTCATTACTATGGGACAGCAGGAGTTGAAATTTGAATATTGAAACAATGTTGCAAATGTCAGAGAGACAGACAGCAAGATTTATACAAATCTCTGTTGAAAACTAAATGTTAGTCTAAAAGAAATGTGAGATAATGTCTAGATGCTTTTTATAGTGCAGATCAAATTCATAAATTGCTTGGCTGGGCTGATGAGACAATGGATTGCGCAGTCAGATGGAACAGTGTAAATAGGCATTTTCACATCATCGATTTAGCCGGTGGCAACTTGTGGAATAGACACCAGCACGATTCATGATTAGACCCACCGTTGTATAAAGTTCCATGAATCATAGGGACCACACAGAACTGAAAACACACAAGAGACACAGAAGCCCCAGCATATACGCTCTCATTTGTAAGATCTGCATGCTTCTCAATAAGCTGTGAGACAGAATAGCACACACTATGTGGTCCTCCCTGTGTCCACAAAGCTAAAACTATTAACACATTTATTGGCCTAGATTAGAACACTGGCAGAGAAGGGCTTATTGTACTCTCTGAACTCTAAAACCTGTCCCATGCTTCCCAGTCGGAACAGTTTGTGCATATATTATGAAGACATTGTGTGACGTTTTTGTTGGCCTAGATTAGAACACTTGTAGAGAAGGGGGCATACCCGGCTCCTTGAAGGGGCTAAAGGGGGCTTAAGCCCTCTCAGTTTTAGTTTTATGTCCTTATATAAATAGCAAAACTGATGATTGAACCTAATAAGACAGGTAGAAGGGGGCGGGGACAAAAATAAAATAAAAATCTGTGTGATTAGACAGGGGCTAAAAATCTGTGTGTAGGGGGCTACGGAAAGCCACTGGGCAGTTAGGGATGACTCCTTTGGTTTTCCATAAAAAGTGGGGGAAATGCTTCTCATCTCTGTGGGGAGCTAAAGGAATAACATGATATGCCTCCACCTGTAATATTTGATCTTGATTAATAAGGGTGGGGTCAAGTGTACCATTGAAGCTGCTTCACACAACTCTGCCTCACGCTCCACCACTACTGAGTTTAGTTAGCTTCTTAGCCAACTGTAAAAAGGGTTAGTGTTATTAGCCTTAGCCTATTTATTAGCCTTAGCCTATTTAGCTAGCTAGAACCAGCTCTTCCACAATGGATATCAGAAATTGGCTTTGCCAAAGTATCCAAACAAAGGAGAAGGAGAGCGATGAGCAGCAGCATCAAACCATGAGACAGCTGCCAAGCTCCAGCTAATTTATTTAATGGTTCATAGGAAGAGAGTGGCTGGAATACTCGGTTGCTGCAGATTGCGGCATTTTGTTGTCCATGTAGGAAGTTCTGTGTTGGATCCAATGCTAACCCAGACAAGGCTTTCAACAAAGCTCGGTATTTTGAAGAATGCTATTGATACTACCAAAAGATTTGCTAGGCACCCATCAAGCAAAGAGCGTTTGAAATGCACTGCACCATGGAAAAAAAACTTCAAAATGCAATGAGGAACATTAGTGTCAACACTTAATAATGGGCAGCTGGCAAGAAATCGCATGTATTTGTCAGTGATTGTGGACGTTATTGAGTTCCTTATTTCAAACCAGCAACCACTGAGGAGGACATTGGACACGATAGAGTCAAGAGGGGAGGAGGCAGTGGACTTTTTCTGTCTATGATGGAATATACTCTCTGAAAATAAATGAACGGGGCCAAGGCTCCTTCTGGATGTAGAAATAGAGAGAGCCATGACTTTCTAGATGTGCAAAGGTGAAACCACTTCTGGATCTAAGAGAAACATATTTGCTGGAAGCTGAGTTTAATGTCGCTTGCCAGTTTTTGTAGACTGAAATTGCACACTCTGGCTACTTTTAAATTATTATTTTTTTGTATATATCCAGAATAATTATGACAGCTGAATCATGATTTTGACTGGCTAAGAAATGCTGCCTGCCTGACTGTCTCGTCCTGACTCACCACCAAATGTGTGGTGGTTTCACCTTTTTCACATAAAGAAAGTCATGGCTCTCTCTATTTCTACATCCAGAAGGATCCTTGGTCCTGTCTACCTTCAGTGTGTATGATTCTCTAGGCCGGTCTCCACTGTGCCGACCGTGTTTACTGCACTGAAACATGGATTGATCTTTGTGGTGTCCACAGTTAAATGCGAGAATTAATTGTCCACTTTGACAAATGTGTGTAGTCAGCAAAGAAGAAGCATGCTACACCTGAAAGCTCAACTAATCCAATTGGTAGTTGAGGGGGACACGGGTGGGCCCCAGTGGCAATACATTTGTAAAACCAAAGCTTACCTTGGCTTGGAAGAGTTCCAGTGTTGTGTTGGATAGTCATAGCCGGCTAGCTAACATAGCATCCCTCTGTTTGAGAAGGGTGTCTGAGTAGACCAACTAGCTAGCTGCATTTGTTAGCTAAGTACGTCCTCCTTCATTTTTGAATAAATTAATTTGTTCAAAACTGTTAAACTATTGTCTTTCTACTCACAACATGTTATGCACTGCTGTGCTAGCTAGCTGTAGATTATGCTTTCAGTACTAGATTCATGATCTGACCATTTGATTGGGTGGACAACATGTCAGTTCATGCTGCAGGAGCTCTGATAGGTTGGAGGACGTCCTCCAGAAGCTGTCAAAATTACTGTGTAAGTCTATAGAATGGGGTGAGAACCATGAGTCTCCTAGGTTTTGTATTGAAGTCAATGTACCCAGAGGAGGACAGAAGCACTCCGGCTACACCGTGGTGCTACCCTACAGAGTGCTGTTGAGGCTACTGTGGACCCTCATTGAAAAACAGTGTGTTTTAATCAATTATCTGGTGGCGTGAATATATTTATTATAGTTTTATCTATAACTTTTCAAATGTTTAAAAAAACATATTTTTTATGAAATTCACTTAGGAAGATGATCCTCCCCTTCGTTCTCTGAGAAGACTGTTTTAGACATGAGTCTGCAGGACCTCCGCCAGCCAAAAAGCTATGTAACATTAACCCTTCTAATTGCAGTCGCTGTACTCTTAATATGCAGGAGAACTATCGCCTTATGGTGAGGATAGCCGAGTTTGCAAGCCCAGCTTCAGACGCAATCATAAGGTGAGGGTAATTTAAGTGTAGGAAAGGATGAAACAGCATCCGTGCCACCAGTAAGTACAGGTAGTAGTGGTAATCTCCTCACACAGTCCCCGTCGGACAATTTTCTCACGGCTTCTGGAAAGAAATGCTGTCGGAATGCTCAACCGGTGTCACTCATTCAGCCGATAGAAACTTTCAACCAGTTTTCCACACCTAGCAATGAGTCAGAGCCTGAGCATTCTCGGGTCTCTCGGAGCCGCCGAAGCCTCCGACCATTACCTATGACAAATTGAAAACCCTAGTCATTGGCAACTTCATTACCCGCAATATTAGACTTAAAAATAATCATCCAGCGATCACACATTGTTTACCAGAGGGCAGGGATACCGACATAAAGTCTGAAGATGGTGCTGGGGATATAGGGATATCATTTTATGTGCCAGTGGAAACGGGATTAAAAGGTAGTAATAAAGCCTCTCCTGAAAAAGCCAAAACTTGACCCAGAAAATGTAAAGAAATTTCCACCTATGTCGAATCCCCCATTCCTCTCAAACGTTTTAGAAAAAGCGGTTGCCAAGCAACTCACTGCCTTCCTGATGACAAATAATGCAAATTAAATGCTCCAGTCTGGTTTTAGACCCCATTATAGTACTGAGACCACACTTGTGAAGGTGGTTACCATATAATTGCATCAGACCATGGCTCTGCATCTGTCCTCATGCTCCTAGACCTTAGTACCACTTCGACACCATCGATCAACACATTCTTTTGGAGAGATTGGAAACCGGAATTGGTCAACGTGGATAAGTTCTTGTCTAGTTTAGAGCTTATCTGTCAGAAAGATATCAGTTCGTCTCTGTGGATGGTTTGTCCTCTGATAAATCCATGATGTTCCTCAAGGTTCCGTTCTAGTTTTCACTATATATGCTAACTCTTGGTGATGTCATTTGGAATCATAATGTCAACTTTCACTGCTATGCAGACGTCACACAGTTGTACATTTTGATGAAACATGGTAAAGCCCCAACGTTGCCTAAATTGGAAGTCTGTGTTTCAGATGTAAGGAAGTGGGTGACTGCAATTGTTTAACTTTTACGCTCGGACTAAACAGAGAAGATAGTTCTAGGTTCCAAGAAACAAAGAGATCTGTTGTCGGATATGACAATGAATCTTACTGGTTATACAGTCGTCTCAAATAAAACTGTGAAGAACCTCGACGTTACTCTGGAAGCTGATCTCTCTTTTGACGAACATAAAAAATATTTCAAGAGCAGCCTTTTTCCATCTTCGTAACGGGCCGAAGGGCGGCAGAAAGCGAGCGCTGACCGCCACCGCAGTGAGGCCCCGGTGTTCGCACCGGGGGACCGGGTCTGACTCTCGACCCGAAACCTGCCCCACCGCCTGCCCTGCCGGAAGCTGGGTCCGCAGTTTATTTATTTACCATTTAAAGTCCTGAGGAGAATAAACGAGGTGTTTTATAGGTTACAGCTCCCCCTTATTACCGTATTAACCTCTCGTTTCATGTGTCTCTCCTCAGGCCGGTGGTAGCTGGTCTGCTTCAAGGAGCTGAGGTGCGGGAGGTCCCTCCGCCCCCCCCTGGACTTCGAGCGGGCACTGGCATACACAGTGCGATCCATACTGGATTCCAGGTGTCGGGTGAGGGGCCTGCAGTACCTCGTGGATTGGGAGGGGCGGAGGAGAGATGCTGGGTGCCGGTGGAGGACATCTTGGACCCATCTCTGCTGAGTGAGTTTCACCGCCTTCATCCAGAACTCCCTGCTTCTCGTCCTCCAGGTCGTCCTCGAGAGGGGATCCGCGCATCGGGGGGGGGGGTACTGTCACGACTTCTACCGAAGACTCATCTCCCTGTTCGGGCGGATCTCGGCGGTCGTCGTCGTCGCCGGCCTACTAGCTGCTACCGATCCATTTTTCCTTTTTGTTTGTGTCTGTCTGTATTGTTTACACCTGTGTCCTATTAGTTGATTTCGGTGGGTTTATTTACCTCCGCTGCCTGTTAGTCTTTGTGCGGGATTGTTTTGCTGTCTTTTTTTTTCTTTCACATGGCAGTTGTACCGGTTTGGTATATGTGTAGGAGTAGAGGTTTCTCCCCCGTGTGTATCGTTTATTTTCCCTGGGTGTGGCGACCTCGTTTGGGCGTATTCCCCCCATGTTGTTGTAGAGTTGGGACTTTCGGAATAAACTGTTGTGCCACTGGGACTTCCTTGCTCTCCTGCTCCTGATTCCTGCACGTCCCTCCTTCAAAAAGGCACTTAACAAGTTTTCCATTTTAAATATTTGGAACTAGATGTATTTCTTTCTTTAGATAAAACCATTGCCAGAAGCTTTAACAAAACGCTCAAATTAATTCAATCCATCCTCAGTAGATGAACTAACATCCCATTTGCTTTAAGTGGCACAATATCTATTGTCAAAATGAATATATTGCCACGGCTGAATTTTTGTAGTTCAGTGCTTCCCATGGCTCCTCCTTCAGGCTATTGGGATAAAATTCCTAGTGCAGATTCAAAATGTATATGGTAAAGTAAACGACACTGAATAAAATTAACACATTTACAAAGAAGGGAAAATGTCTGTACATAATAAAAAATAAAAATGTATTTCCACACTCTAGTATTTCACCCCATCCAAAATTGGTTTAGACATGACTCTTCTGCACCCTGGCTGAGTATAGAGAGACATATGGTGTCTCCTATTGCCCTGGAAGAGGTGGTCTTCACTGATATATCCTTTAAACAATGTAAAGTATGCTTTGGTTCTGTTATTGCTCACACCATTTCTATTTGGCGCAAAATTTAAAAACAATGTAACTGGGATTCAAAATGGCATGCCCATACTCCAATATTTCACAATAATGCCTTGCGATCTGGAGGCCGGCCTTTTGTATCCCCCCCAATGGTCCAAATGTGGAATCCGTACCCTTACCGATATCATGGACAGCAATGGTTTGAGAACATTCCAAGGTTTATAAGACACATACATACCAGACAACTTAGGTCAAGCTATGCTGGCCTATGGAGTCTCTTGGGGAAACCCAAATACCGAAATATCCAATGGGGGGTGATTTATAAATAAATGATTTAGGCTCCCAAAAGGACTGACCTTTATAATATATAAACAACTTTTGGAAAGCTCATATTCTGAGCTAGCTATTAAAAAAGTATGGTCCACAGATCTAATTGAATCTTAGACACGCGTTAACTGGTAAAGAATATGGAAAATGTATTGATACATTTTAAGTTTGTTAACAGACTGTATTTAACACCAAGGAAGTGTTTTTCAATGAAATTGTCCCCAACTCCCAACTGTTCACTGTGTCCCCAGAGTTAAATGCTTCTGGGGCAAAGTAACAAAATTAATTTAGAAGTGCATGAATTAAAATATTCAAGGCTTTCCATCTATTATGTTACTTAATGGTGATAACCCGTCAAATCTCTCAGTCAATCAGAGAAGATTACTTCTGACATGCAGCATTGCTGCAAAAAATGAGTTTCCTCTAAGATGGAAACCACCTCACACATTTCCATTTAACCAGTGGATACAGTTATTTTTAGATGTTCAAACACTATAATAATCGACAGCTAGAATGAATGGTGCTAATCAAGAAACGATTGAGGCCTGGACAAATAAACTTGACTCTGTAAAGAACAATCTCAGCTAAATCCCCATGTCCCTTTTTCAGGACCCTGCCTTTCAAAGCTTATTTGTAAAAATCCAAATAACTTTACATATCTTCATTGTAAAGGGTTTAAACACTGTTTCCCATGCTTGTTCAATGAACCATAAACAGTTAATGAACATGCACCTGTGGAACGGTCGTTAAGACAGCTTACAGACAGTAGGCAATTAAGGTCACAGTTATGAAAACTTAGGACACTAAAGAGGCCTTTCTACTGACTCTGAAAAACATCAAAAGAAAGATGCCCAGGGTCCCTGCTCATCTGCGTGAACATGCCTTAGGCATGCTGCAAGGAGGCATGAGGACTGCAGATATGGCCATGGTAATAAATTGCAATGTTCTTCACTGACGAGTTACGGTTTTGTTTTACCAGGGGTGATGGTCGGATTTGCGTTTATCGTCGAAGGAATGAGCGTTACACCGAGGCCTGTACACTGGAGCGGGATCGATTTGGAGGTGGAGGGTCCGTCATGGTCTGGGGCGGTGTGTCACAGCATCATCGGACTGAGCTTGTTTTCCTTGTAGGCAATCTCAACGCTGTTTCTTTTGTTTTTGACCCCCCCCCTGTTGTTCAGGGACACATTATTCCATTTCTGTTAGTCACATGTCTGTGGAACTTGTTGAGTTTATGTTTCAGTTGTTGAATCTTGTTATGTTCATACAAATATTTACACATGTTAAGTTTGCTGACAGTAAACGCAGTTGACTGTGAGAGGACATTTCTTTTTTTTTGCTGTGTTTAGTTATAAATATATTTATTTTGACTTTTGTAACATTCTTTGCTTTCAGGCCCACGGGGAAGGGGTGGTACGGGAGGGGGTGGGAAGGAGTGGGAGGCATGCTTTCTTTGGGGTGGGGCGCGAGGTTAGAATGGCGGGGTGGGAGGTATGGTATCCGAGTGGGTAAGGAGAATGCGGGTGGGTGGATGAGGACTGAGGGGGAAAATGGGACGGGGTTATCTTCATATGCATTTAGAAAAATAAAAAAATACCTGTATATACCCCTCTGAATTTCTTTTTTTTTACAAAAGTAAATAAAAGGTTTGTCACAAAAAAAAGAAGTGTACTGTGCCATATCACAGCTTAATGCTGAAGTCAATATTTTCCATGTTTGAAGCGGGCCTGTATAGCCCTATTTACACTGATTGCACAAAACATTAGGAATACCTTCCTGATATTGAGTTGCACCCCCTTTTGCCCTCAAAACAGCCTCCGTTCGTTGGGGCATGGACTCTACAAGGTGTTGAAAGCATTCCACAGGGATGCTGGCCAATGTTAATCCAATGTTTCCCACAGTCAAGTTGGCTGGATGTCCTTTGGTTAGTGGACCATTTTTGACACATATGGGAAACTGTTGAGCGTGAAAAACCCAGCTGTGTTGCAGTTCTTGACATACTCAAAGCAGTACGCCTGGCACCCACTACCATACCCCGTTCAAAGGCACTTAAATATTTTGTCTTGCACAATTCATCCTCTGAATTGCACACATACACAATCTACGTCTCAATTGTCTCAAAGCTTAACAGTCATTATTTAACCTGTCTCTTCCTATTCATGATTTATGTGGATATAACAGGTGACATGAATAAGGGATCATAGCTTTAACCTGGAATCACCTGGTCCGTCTATGTCACGGAAAGAGCAGGTGTTCCTAATGTTTTGTACACTCAGTGTATTTGGCAAGGCAGCTCTGCATGGCTGCATCTCACTGTAGTAGGCTGCATCTCACTGTAATAGGCTGCATCTCACTGTAGTAGGCTGCATCTCACTGTAGTAGGCTGTATCTCACTGTAGTAGGCTGTATCTCACTGTAGTAGGCTGCATCTCACTGTAGTAGGCTGTATCTCACTGTAGTAGGCTGTAGGCTGTAGGCTGCATCTCACTGTAGTAGGCTGCATCTCACTGTAGTAGGCTGTAGGCTGTTTTGGTTATTTGTATCTCCATTCACCTTTTGTTTACTCTGTTTGTTTACTGTTAATGTCACTAGCCTATTATAGATTGTGCCATGCCTTTATTGATCTGATATTTTGTTTACTGGGCTTACTTCGTTAAAAGAAGAATACGAATATACAGAATAAGAAATATTTTAAAACATGCATCTTGCATGCAACAAGGCACTGAGGTAATACTGAGAGGAAGAAAAAACACGACGGCTGCTCAGCAGTAGAAACCCATTTCATGAAGCTCCCAACAAACAGTTAGTGTGCTGACGTTGCTGCCAGAGGCAGCAGTGTTGCAATCGAGAACAGACGATTTTTAAGTGCTACAGCACTCGGCGGTCCCATTCTTACTTGTTGGAAAGGTGCCACTTTGAAAGTCACTGAACTCTACAGTACGGGCCAGTCTTCTGCCAATATTTGTCTATGGAGATTGCATGGCGGTGTGCTCGTTTTTTTTTACACCTGTCAGCAATGGGTGTGGCTGAATAGCCAAATTCACTCATTTGAAGGGGTGTCCACATACTTTTGGCCATGTAGTGTATATTGATGAAGTATGATTATGATTAAAGTATTTTGAAATAAATACAAATTCTGCTTGGCTACTCCTCGTGGAGTGGGAACGATGGACAGGATTCTTCAAATACGTGTTCGTTGTCACATTCAACGAGAGACTACTTTTCATGCACATTGAGAAATACTGCACCAAACGCCTTAGTTAAAATTGCGCGAGTAAGACCTCCTCAGCAAACACGTCAAAATGTATTGCAGATTTCTTGATTTATCTTAGATTCATTCGGACTATTTTGAGGAAGTGTACACTGACGATGTTGTTGGTATAGCATCTCAAGAGGGACAACCACTAACATTGATGCTTTTTATCTTGTTTTTCAAGCAATGGTCTGGACCTGACCAAGTTCTGCAATCCAAACCTATATCTGGGAACGCTTTTAGGCTACAAACATAGGTCTGTTGTTGACCCGTTCCCTCTCTGCTTACCTAATGTCAAAAGAAAAGTCCCCCCCCCAAGTTAGTGCACATATGGCGCACGTGCATTACTTTTATTTTGACATAGGAAGTGGGTCTACAACAGACCCACTTCCGTGTTTGGAAAGTCTATTGAATAATACATTCCTTTAGATATTTTTGTCTCATAATGACCAACCGTCCTGTCCGCTGTCAAATAAAGTTGAAATATAATTTCATTTAACTTATGGCTTCACAAAGACTGTTTTGGTGCAAACCAATACAATAAGGAGCAACCCTAGTGTATGTAAATACATCCACTGTCAGCGATTGGGTGCAGAGTTATAGCGGAGTCAGGCGCAGGACACAGGTATTGAGTAACATAACTGAGTTTACTCAAAATATCAAGCACAATTCCAAAATAGGAACTAACAAAAAACACTAGCACAAAACACAACCACTAACGACATAAACCATCACGGACAGAACAGGAATGTATGCCAGAGGGTTAAATAAGGAATGTGATATGTAATAGAAATCAGGTGTGTGTGTAATACAGACAAAACAAAACGAAACTGAAACATGGATCGATGCTGACTAGAACGCTGGTGACGTCGACCGCTGAACACCACCCGAACAAGGAGAGGGGCCGGCCTCGGCGGAAGTCGTGACACCCACGTTGCTAAAAACAGCTACACACAGACATGCCTCTACCATGCTTAATGAACACGATGTGTCGGTTTGGCTATTATACAGTGGGGCAAAAAAGTATTTAGTCAGCCACCAATTATGCAAGTTCTCCCACTTAAAAAGATGAGAGGCCTGTCATTTTCAACATAGGTACACTTCAACTATGACAGACAAAAAGAGAAAAAAAATCCAGAAAATCACATTGTAGAATTTTTTATGAATTTATTTGCAAATTATGGTGGAAAATAAGTATTTGGTCACCTACAAACAAGCAAGATTTCTACCAAGACACCTAGGTATTTATAGTTGTCCACATATTCCTGGTCGGAACAATCCAGGGTGGTGATGCTAGCCGACTAGTGGGCGGGTGCTGGCAGCGAACGGTTGAAAAGCATGCATTTGGTTTTACTAGCGTTTAAGAGCAGTTGGAGGCCACGGAAGGAGTGTTGTATGACAGTGAAGCTCGTTTGGAGGTTAGTTAGCACAGTGTCCAAGGAAGGGCCAGAAGTATACAGAATGGTGTCGTCTGCGCAGAGGTGGATCAGGGAATCGTCCACAGCAAGAGCGACATCATTGATATATACAGAGAAAAGAGTTGGCCCGAGAATGTAACCCTGTGGTACCGACATAGAGAGTGCCAGAGGTCCGGACAACATGCCCTCAGATTTGACACACTGAACTCTGTCTGCAAAGTTGGTGAACCAGGCGAGGCTGTCGTCAGAAAAACCAAAGCTATTTAGTCTGCCGATAAGAATACAGTGATCGACAGAGTCGAAAGCCTTGTCCAGGTCGATGAAGACGGCTGCACAGTACTGTCTTTTATCGATGGAGGTTATGATATCTTTTAGGACCTTGAGCGTGGCTGAGGTGCACCTGTGACTGGTTTGGAAGCCGGATTGCACAGCGGAGAAGGTACGGTGGGATTTGAAATGGTCAGTGATCTGTTTATTAACTTGGCTTTCAAAAACTTTAGATAGGCAGGGCAGGATGGATATAGGTCTGTAACAGTTTGGGTCTAAGGTGTCACCCCCTTTGAAGAGGGGGATGGTCGTTGCAGCTTTCCAATCTTTAGGGATCTTGGACGATACGAAAGAGAGGTTGAACAGGCTGGTAATAGGGGTTGCAACAATGGCGGCAGGTAGTTTTAGAAAGAGAGGGTCCAGATTGTCTAGCCCAGCTGATTTGCACTGGTACAGGTTTTGCAGCTCTTTCAGAACATCTGCTGTCTGGATCTGGGTGAAGGAGGGGGGTTAGATGCGAATGGCAGCATCGAATAGTGCAAAAACATGATGTTTTTGTGCTGGTCAAGTGCAGTCAGGTCTGGAGAGAACCAAGGGCTATATCTGTTCTTAGTTCTGCATTTTTTGAACGGGGAATGCTTTTCTAAGATGGTGAGGAAATTACTTTAAAAAAATGCCCAGGCCTCCTCGACTGACGGGATGAGGTCAGTATCCTTCCAGGATACCCGGGCCAGGTCGATTAGAAAGGCCTGCTCGCAGAAGTGTTTTAGGGAGCGTTTGACAGTGATGAGGGGTGGACACTTGACCGCGGACCCATAGCGGATACAGGCAATGATGCAGTGATCGCTGAGATCCTGATTGAAAACACCGGACGTGTATTTGGAGGGCAAGTTGTACCTGGTGAGTTCCTTGATGATTTGTGTATGATTGAGGGCATCTAGCTTAGATTGTAGGACTGCCGGGGTGTTAAGCATATCCCAGTTTAGGTCACCTAACAGAACAAACTCTGAAGCTAGATGAGGGGCGATCAATTCACAAATGGTGTCCAGGCACAGCTGGGAGCGGAGGGGGGGCGATAGCAGGCGGAAACGGTGAGAGACTTATTTCTGGAGAGGTTCATTTTTAAAATTAGAAGTTCAAACTTTTTGGGTATAGACCTGAAAAGTATGACAGAACTTTGCAGGCTCTCTCTGCAGTAGATTGCAACTCCTCCCCCTATCTTGACGGAAAATGTTGTAGCTGGGTATGGAAATCTCAGAATTGTGGCCTTCCTAAGCCAGGATTCAGACACGGCAAGGACATCAGGGTTGGCGGAGTGTGCTAAAGCAGTGAGTAAAACAAACTTAGGGAGGAGGCTTCTGATGTTGACATGCATGCAACCAAGGTTTTTTTTTCGATCGCAGAAGTCAACAAATGAGGGTGCCTGGGGACACGCGGGCCTGGGTTTACCTCCGCATCACCCGAGGAACAGAGTAGGAGTAGGATGAGGGTACGGCTAAAGGCTATCAAAACTGGTTGCCTAGAGCAGTGGGGACAAAGAATAAAAGGAGCAGATTTCTGGGCATGGTAGAATAGAATCAGGGCATAATGTGCAGACAGGGGTATGGTGGGCTGCGGGTACAGCGGGGGTAAGCCCAGGCACTGAGTGATGATAAGAGAGATTGTATCTCTGGATAAGCTGGTTATAATGGGTGAGGTCACCGCATGTGTGGGAGGTGGGACAAAGGAGGTATCAGAGGTATAATGAGTGGAACTAGGGGCTCCATTGTAAACTAAAACAATGATAACTAACCTAAACAACAGTATACAAGGCATATTGACATATGAGAGAGACATACAGCCAGGCATAAAGTAGTCACAGGTGTTGATTTGGAGAGCTAGCTAAGACAACAACAACAGCTAATCAGCTAAAACAACACAACAGGTAAAATGGCGATGAATGGGCAGAGGGTCGTTTAGCTACACACAGAGCCTGAGTTCGTGGCTACATTTTTTCAGCCTCCTGAGGTTGAAGAGGCACTGTTGCGTTCTTACATAGGCATTCCTTTTGTCCAGATGGGATAGAGCAGTGTGCGGTGCGACGGCAATTGCATCCTCTGTGGATCTATTGGGGCGGTAAGCAAATTGAAGTGGGTCTAGGGTGTCAGGAAAGGTGGAGGTGATATGATCATTGACTAGTCTCTCAAAGCACTTCATGATGACAAAAGTGAGTCCTTAGTCATTTTGTTCAATTAGCTTTGCTTTCTTGGGTACATGAACAATGGGGGACATCTTGAAGCATGTGGGAACAACAGACAGGGATAGGAAGAGATTGAATGTGTCCATAAACACTCCAGCCAGCTGGTCTTCGCATGCTCTGAGGATGCGGCTAGGGATGCCATCTGGGCCGGCAGCCTTCTGAGGGTTAACACGTTTAAATATCTTACTCACGTCGGCCACGGAGAAGGAGAGCCCACAGTCCTTGGTAGCGGGGCGTGTCGGTGGCACTGTGTTATCCTCAAAGCGGGCAAAGAAGGTGTTTAGCTTGTCTGAAGGCAAGCTGTCAGTGTTCATTGTTAGCTAGCTTCATGGGCATTTTGACATGTATGAAATTATAATTTGTGTTGTTAAATGGTTTAGGGACTCCTGAGAAGACCAGCAAACCAGGCTGTGATCCTGTGAAACACAGTATGTGTATATAATCTAGCTAAAGCATTTACTGCAAATTTAATATACAATTTTGTAAGCTTGCCTTGCTGTTCATAAAAAAAATCAAGCGTCTCATTGTTCTTTATGGTAGTAACAGTATGTTAACGTTTTGGATTGAAGATATGTGCCATGCAATCCAGTTGAAGTAACGTAGCAAACTATTTTCTTGCTTATTGTGTAGTGGAGGATAAAAAGACCTGTATGTCTGTGGATGTGTAGCTATGTAGCCGAACGTTTGGTATACTGTAAATATGAGTTCAGAACAGTGGTTATAATTGCTTCCACTGGTTAATTATTAATCACCAAGAAATTGCAGAAAACGACTGAGTGAAGGAAATGTGACTATTACATGTCAGAATGTTATTATGGAATGAAAGTCCTGCTTCAGTACTACTCCACATTGAACCACAGCCAGAGGATCGCTACCTGCACCTACCCGCCTGTCCAACATCACTACTCTGGACGGCTCTGACTTAGAATACGTGGACAAGTACAAATACTTAGGTGTCTGGTTAGACTGTAAACTCTCCTTCCAGACCCATATCAAACATCGCCAATCCAAAGTTAAATCTAGAATTGGCTTCCTATTTCCTAACAAAGCATCCTTCACTCATGCTGCCAAACATACCCTTGTAAAACTGACCATCCTACCAATCCTCGACTTTGGCGATGTCATTTACAAAATAGCCTCCAATACCCTACTCAACAAATTGGATGCAGTCTATCACAGTGCAATCCGTTTTGTCACCAAAGCCCCATATACTACCCACCATTGCGACCTGTATGCTCTCGTTGGCTGGCCCTCGATTCATACTCGTCGCCAAACCCACTGGCTCCATGTCATCTACAAGACCCTGCTAGGTAAAGTCCCCCCTTATCTCAGCTCGCTGGTCACCATAGCATCTCCCACCTGTAGCACACGCTCCAGCAGGTATATCTCTCTAGTCACCCCCAAAACCAATTCTTTCTTTGGCCGCCTCTCCTTCCAGTTCTCTGCTGCCAATGACTGGAACGAACTACAAAAATCTCTGAAACTGAAAACACTTATCTCCCTCACTAGCTTTAAGCACCAACTGTCAGAGCAGCTCACAGATTACTGCACCTGTACATAGCCCACCTATAATTTAGCCCAATCAACTACCTCTTTCCCAACTGTATTTTATTTATTTATTTTGCTCCTTTGCACCCCATTATTTTTATGTCTACTTTGCACATTCTTCCATTGCAAAACTACCATTCCAGTGTTTTACTTGCTATATTGTATTTACTTTGCCACCATGGCCTTTTTTGCCTTTACCTCTCTTCTCACCTCATTTGCTCACATTGTATATAGACTTGTTTATACTGTATTATTGACTGTATGTTTGTTTTACTCCATGTGTAACTCTGTGTCGTTGTATCTGTCAAACTGCTTTGCTTTATCTTGGCCAGGTCGCAATTGTAAATGAGAACTTGTTCTCAACTTAAAAGTGAAATAAAATAAATAAATACAATTTGTTACTCATTAAGTAATTAAGTATTTGTTGCATGAGAAATATAATGAAAGCTATTACTGCCACCAGTACAGGCTACTATGAACCTCAGCTAGCATAGCTGGTTGTATTGACTTTATACACACCCAAAAAAGTTACATTACTATTTACCTGTAAAAAAAAAAAGTTTTACAAAGAATGGATGGAACTATTTACCCATTTAATAACCAGACCTTCATACAAACTGGCCATGCACAATTTTTGATGCACAATCGAACGTGCTGCTATATGCTGCCAGCACCCCCACAAGCAAGCCAATCTGGACGGCCGTAGACATATGCAGCAAGTTACCACTGTATAGTCTATATGGGCCGTAAATGCTTTCTCCACACACAGCAGCCTGAGAATGGGAAGATCGGCTGGTGTTAGTAGGCCTAGCTGACGTCAATGACTCGTACAACTACAAGAAAGGAGTGAAGTTCAAGTTAGAATATGTCAGTTGAGTGAGTATTTGCTGTATTTGTCTGCTGTTGATAGTGTGGGGGTGAAAAATACATGTATTCTACTCTAAGTCTCGTTTTAACTTTACAATTTCACTTCATAAATGTTTAATCTCTCTTATTTAAACTGTGAGTCATGTTTTTTAAGAGTTCATGCCAACAAATCCAATACGTGTCACATCCTGACTGTTTCATCTGTCTTTGTGATTGTCTCCACCCCCCTCCCGGTGTCACCCATCTCCCTCATTATCCCCTGTGTATTTATACCTCTTACATCTCTGTTTGTCTGCTGCCAGTTCGTCTTATTTGTCAAGCCAACCAGTGTTTTTGTGTCAGCTCCTGCTTTTCCCCAGACTCTCTTTTCTCATCCTCCTGGTTTTTGACCCTTGCCTATCCTGACCCTGTACCCACCCGCCTGACCACTCTGTCTGTCCTGACCCTGTACCCACCCACCCGCCCTGACCCTGAGCCTGCCTACCGTCCTGTACCTTTGCCCCTGTTGCTGTAATAAACATTGTTACTTCGACATGGTCTGCATCTGGGTCTTACCTTGATACCTGATAGCATGTCATTTAAAGCTGCATGTTCAGTAAGCACAACTTTTATTTTGAAACTATCAGACCCGTTGTTCTGTTCTTTTGCACCTGCTATGTTAGGTTAGGGTTGGATAAACAGACTGCTACAACCTGATTGGCTGATCGTGATACGCAACATCAGGGACTAGCATTTAGCATTTAGTGTAGCACATCAGATGCGTGAACCTCACTCCTCAGCCTGAAGTGTCCCCACTTGCGGCAGTGAATAGCTAGCTTTTCACGTGGCGCCGACTGGTAGGATGCTTCAGGAGGGTGGTCTTGTGTGCAAGGCAGAGGTCTGGAGTTTGCGCCAGGTATGGGCTGACTCAGGAGGAAGCCGTAGTTGCTAAGCAAGCAGCGATGTCCTTTACAGTGGTGCTGTGACCCGGATCTACAGTTGTGCTGGGGTCACTGTTGAGAATTTTGATGGCTGAATGTAGCACATTGGGGATGTGTCTAACCTAATCCACAGTGTGAAGTATCCCCACCAGTGAATAGCTATATTTTTGCATGGCGCTGACTGGTAAGACATGTAAGGAAGGCGGTTATGTGTGCTAGCTAGCTCCTGGGTTTAAGCCTCAGTGTGAGCCGAATCAGGAGGGAACGGTACTCGCTAAGCAAGCAGCGTGACGTCCTTTACACCAGCTTTCTTGCCATTAAATCTAGTTAAGGATGAAATTGAAGCCTGAATGGAGAATGTTTTAAATATGAACTGGTCGCCGGGGAACGCGAGTGTATTACCGGCTGGGCACATTATGTCCAGACGATAGTGGAGATCCATAGCGCCCACTAGCGGCTGCCCAGGCTACCTCGGGGCCAGCTGTATAACATGGACTAATGGTTTAACAGATGTCTATGACTCACAGAGGTTAAGAGTGTACAGGAGAGACAGACAGAGTCACAGCCCCTTGAATCCCGCAAGATGATCTCTGCCCTATGTCACTCAAACATCCAGGTAGGCAAAATAGATCATCATTAGTGCTTAATCCGAGGAGTAAGTCAAATGGATGAGGGTTCATCCTTTTCATGTGTTGATTTCTGAATCCAGGATACCACAGTATTGGCTAAGACTGTGAATCATTAAGACAATGACTGAAATCCATACATACGAGTTGGATATGGGATAAGGTAATGGATGAGCTATAAATATGGCATGGATTATTTGACCCATATGTACTGGGTGATTCATTCATCTAGGTACATTGACTGCATGGCGTCTGGATGACATACGACAACATAGCACAAAACTTGATGTTTATCGGGCTTCATTTTAGAATCATATGTTCAGGTTTCATTTAAACTCATTGGATCCATTTGTCATTTATGACGGGGATCAGTCAGATGCTGCTGATACGAGGTCAGCCATGACTCATACACAATACACATACAAAGTAGGAGGGGATGTGCAAGAGGAGAAGAGACTTGACATACTCTCCAACAGGAATTATTATGTATATCTAAATTAAAGATTAAGATTTTGTCCTCCAATTATCTTCTTCGTATTCCTCATCCTAATCTTTAACCTCAACAATGTATTTTGTCACGATTACCATCATCATGCCCATTACTGTCAGCATTATCATCTTTGTGATCGTCACCATCATTATCCTCCTTCAAAGTCTCTGTGTAGGACACACATTAAGTTAGAGCGTTGCAGTACATTATGATACACACTTCCGTTCAAAAGTTTGGGGTCACTTAGGAATGTCCTTGTTTTGAAAGAAAAGCAATTTTCTGTTCATTAAAATAACATCAAATTGATCAGAAATACAGTGTAGACATTGTTAATGTAAATGACTGTTATAGCTGGAAACAGCAGATTATTTTATGGAATATCTACATAGGCGCCCATTATCAGCCACCATCACTCCTGTGTTCCAATGGCACGTTGTGTTAGCTAATCCAAGTTTATCATTTTAAATGAATATTAGAAAACCCTTTTACAATTATGTTAACACAGCTGAAAATGGTTGTCCTGATTATAGAAGCAATAAAACTGGTCTTTAGACTAGTTGAGTATCTGGAGCATCAGCATTTGTGGGTTCGATTACAGGCTCAAAATGGCCAGAAACAAAGGACTCGTCAGTCTATTGTTCTGAGTAATGAAGGCTATTCCATACGAGAAATTTCCAAGAAACTGAAAAACTCGTACACCGCTGTGTACTACTCCCTTCATTTCTCAGAACAAGAATAGACTGACGAGTTTCAGAAGTAAGTACTTTGTTTCTGGACATTTTGAGCCTGTAATCGAACCCACAAATGCTGATGCTCCAGATAATCAACTAGTCTAAAGAAGGCCAGTTTTATTGCTTCCTTAAATCAGCACAACAGTTTTCAGCTGTGCTAACATAATTGCAAAATGGTTTTCTAATGATCAATTAGCCTTTTAAAATGATAAACTTGGATTAGCTAACACAACATGCCATTGGAACACAGGAGTGATGGTTGCTGATAATGATCCTCTGTATGCCTATGAAGATATTCCATAAAAAATCAGCCGTTTCCAGCTACAATAGTAATTTACAACATCAACACTGTCTGCACTTTCTAATACATTTTATGTTATTTTAAAGTGGGAAAAAAGTAATTTTCTTTTAAAAACAAGGACATTTCTCAGTGTGCCCAAACTTTTGAACGGTAGTGTATGTCGAGAGCAGGTCTTCCCAGGAGAACATGTATAAACATCAAACAAGGGGCCTATGAGCGACGCCAAGGATACATAAATGTTTGTGCCCAATGTGTGATTTGTTTGAGAGATGAATTTATCTGGCTCTTGTTTGCTCTCTGTGCTTGTTTAATATAGGGACCTCTACTTTCTGCTTCATCGTGTCTGTCATGGGAATGTTATAAACTGTGGGTAACCCTTCCATCCTTCGTTACCACCACAGCCCCTAGCACTGGCTGTGAAGGTCACATGACCTCATATTTCTGCTCACCAGTCGCTATTAGATGACTTTCGACCTTCAACAGCCATAAGATACAACAATAGTTTCATTTCGGGGTTGATTTCATACATTTCTGAGAAAAAGTTTACATTTTTCTCCCATATTGTGTGTTAATGTTAGCCTAAGGACTCTGCACCCCGGAGCGTACCAGACAATATGTATGTATGGGTATATCAACTTTCCCTTTTTTAATTTTAACCAGCCCATTCTAGACTGTTAATAAGCTTTTTATCATAGTTTGTTATGTCTGGGTCTAACTCAAAACATGTTTCTTCATCAGCTGACACAGTTGAGTGGCATTCACGTTGGGACCTTGTTTTGCCTTTTGGAATTGCCGTCTCGGACTGCCTGGAGACTGTCTTTTCCGAATTCTGAGAATGACCAGTGATACACGATCCCATTCCAGGCGCTTCACGATCTTCCCAGCCAAAATTAAGCTCTTGTTTTATGGATAAATAAGGGCCAGGCTCACTCTGCGGGATCACAGGAAACATGTTTTGAGTTAGTTCTCCGCAGAAACAAACGACAGATACTCCCGGGGAAATATGATAAGAGTAGTAATAACATTTATGAGGAAAAGCTAACCATATTGTGCATAGTCAAAACTCTGCTTAAATCAAGACAGATAAACGATGTGTATTTGAACTGAATTTAGAATGATTCTTTGTAATACTAAAAACATGACAGTAATATCATAATATTACCTAAAGTATTATAACTAATGAATAGTTATGGATCTACAGGGAAATGCATGTTCGTCATACATAGAGTAAACTCTGTCAGCGATTCAGATGGAGTTATTTTCTTTACTATTCCTATTTGAACAAGGCCCCCCAGGGTCCTATACCCCAGACCTGTGAGGGTTCCCTTGTCACGACCTTTTACCGTGACCCTCATCGCTTTCCACTTCCTATCAGATATTTTCCCACCACACATGACCAGCTCCCCCTGCCAGGACAGCCTCTGTGGTCATTTTGCACCCCACTTTATCAAAAACCAATCTTAGTTCAAAGGTCACAGACATTTTCATGATTTCCTCTTTCATGGTATTTTGAATATAAACACTTTCCCCGCCGTCCTCGTGACGGCAGAAGACGATATACAAATGATTCAATGGAAATGGAACACACATCTTGTGAAAATGGTCATTTGCAGATAAGGATCGAGTGTTAAAGTGTGAACATTGTTCAGATTATAGGTGAAGTGTGTGTTTACAGGCCATGTCGTGGTGTGCTCAGTGACAACTTGTCAAGTAAGCCTCAAGTTAAGTGTGACCATTTTACCCTAATTTCCTCATTGACCACCAAAGTCAAACATGTACTAGACATATTTCCTGGTTCCAGTATGCACTTCCCTTGTGTGTTTCGTATAGACATGCATACTTGTGCAACTACATTTTAATAACTACGAGTGATGAATAGTTCCTGAAAGGAAGGCTGTGTAAGAACCCTCATATAACGAGGCATTGTGTGCTTTAAGTGTCTGACAAATTACATCTCTGACCGTCCACCAAAGAGAAGGAGACTCGGGAGATTTATGTACAAACAGGCTCACACGTACTGTAGGTCTTTTAAATGGTGCGCTTTTATTTGTATTCAATTGTTTCCGTGTTCAAGCTACATGACAGCTATTGATTCACAACACGACTTGTTCTGCAATATGAATAGCCACAGGTTGGGCTTTATTAAAATGTGTTATTGGGTTTTGTAGGCCATTACAAGACCCATATTCACCTCAGCGGCATCAATCAAACCTAACATTGAGTTTAGGAGCCCACGTGCTGATGGAGTTTGTTTTTGTACGTGCATAAGGTCATTTGAAATGCTATAATCAAGCGACTATGACCGTATCTGGAATTGCTGTTATTGTTGTTGGCAGGCAGAGCTCTCCACTTTAGCAGACCTGGGCAGCCTATATTTAGAGGAACAGCAATGTGGTAATGGAGTGATAAATGGTGGTAGAGAGGACTAATTTCATGAGGCAGGAAATCACAGGAGAAAAGCTAAACCATGGAGACTGTAATTATCCTTGGGGATAGATCTCTCAAGAACTACAGGACTGGAAATGGACGGCACATGAATCATGGAAAAGCAACATGTTGAATTATAAAGTCTATATTTCACATAGTTTCAACTCTAATGTGCTTATGCATGCTCTTGAATGCCTCCCTGGACAGATGTTGGGTTTAGAATATTTGCTCTGAAGTTTGTGATTTATCCTCATACAATGCTGTGTAAGATCTATTTTAGTTGTATTGGGGTCATGTAGCCATCTTTGGTCTGATGTCAGCTGCAGACAGAGATGATTATTTTATAGCAGTGGAGACTCCTCGAGGAGGAAGGGGAGTTCCATCCTCATAAGTGAATTTCATAAAAATAGTGAAACATTTGAAAAGTTATCCTTTTTAGATAAAACTATACAAAATATATTCACCTCACTAAATAATTGATTAAAGCACACTGTTTTGCGATGAAGGTCTACAGTATCCTCAGCAGCACTCTGTAGGGTAGCACCATGGTGTAGCTGGAGGACAGCTAGCTTCTGTCCTGCTCTGGGTACATTGACTTCAATACAAAACCATGGAGGCTCACGGTTCTCACCCCTTCCATAGACTTACACAGTAACTATGACTAATTTCCGGAGGACGTCCACCAACCTATCAGAGCTCTTGTAGCATGAACTGACATGTTGTCCACCCTGACATGTCTGGCACCTCAAATCTTATTCTCGACCTCTGTGCACCTATGTTGTAAACTTTAATTTGTTGTCTAGGTTGTAGCAACCTCATGAAGGGTATAGTGAAAATTTGAGTATCGATGTTACATTGAACTGGGTGAATGGAATATGAATGATAGTCATCCAATATGCTGTAATAGAAATAAGGCCATGCTCATTAAAAAAAGTATTGTACTCACTCATCTTAAACGGCACCAACTGGCACTGTTTTACAGTATGACCTACAGTGGAGGACGTGATGTATCACTCAGCCAGGAGAGGGCGCCATTCTTTTTAATTTTGAATTATCCCAAATACCCCTGTTTCCCAACTGCACTACTTCCCCTTCTCAGACTATAGGTCAAGTGTTTCCCAACTCCAGTCCTTGAGTACCCCCAACAGCACACATTTTTGTTGCAGCGCCAGACAAGCACACCTGATTCAAAGCCCCAATGAGTTGAATAAGGTGAGTATGTCAGGGACTACAACAAACATGTGTGTTGATGGGGGTACTCAAGGACTGGAGTTGGGAAACACTGGCCTACAGTCTGAGAAGGGGAAGTAGTGCACGTTTTGTTAAGTGGTAATATAAAGCTTGTGCCCTGTAATTGTTATTTCCAAAGGCCATAAGGGGTATTTTCTCAGCATGTCTGTTGATCTCTGTGTGTGTGTGTGTGTGTGTGTGTGTGTGTGTGTGTGTGTGTGTGTGTGTGTGTGTGTGTGTGTGTGTGTGTGTGTGTGTGTGTGTGTGTGTGTGTGTGTGTGTGTGTGTGTGTGTGTGTGTGTGTGTGTGTGTGTGTGTGTGTGTGTGTGTGTGTGTGTGTGTGTGTGTGTGTGTGTGTGCGTGTGACCAGCCTAAGTAATGCGAGCTGTTAGGGTTAGCTTGGTGTTTAGCCTTTGTCGCTCTAGAGTAAATATGAAAATAAAGCTCCTCACAGGAAGGCCCTAATTAGTCTGTCACTCTCTGCTCACCGTTTTTTTCCTGCTTAGTTTTTCCCCTGACAGGCACGGTCATGAGGGCAAGATTTAATCTGGCACAGGGTCGACTGAGCCCCGGGGTGTGGAAAAACCCATCATTTTTTAGGAACTTTTGTGTGTGTGTGTGTTTGATGGATAGAGCAGATAGAGTGAGGGATGTGTGTGTGTGTGGGGGGGGTGTTGGTGAAAGAAAACAACCCGATAAATTCAATAAAACACCTCAGAGGAACACAGTCCTCATCTCCTTCCCAGAATAAATATGAGTTGGCCTAAATCTGCTGCAGAGTGCATTACCATTGTATATAATTGTCTCATTTTTTCTGGATAGTTTCTAGCCTGTTGTTTCACAGACTGAATCCAATTACAGGTGTCACCATCAGTCAGGGCCCCAGACAGGCCAGATGATGTAGGCATCTGGGGGATTGATTAGTTGTTTGCAGTGAGATCACATTGATTAGGGCTGGGAATTGCCAAGGACCTCACGATACGATATTATTACGATACGTAGGTGGTAATAGCCTAGTGATTTGATGTTCCAAACATATGTCTCACTATATGTCTGCTGCAGGGAGACGAGAGAGCATGAGAAAATGAGTTTTGATCAGTCACAGAAATAGGAGTGCTGAAAACATGTTGGTTCACTATTTAGAAAGAAGATGGAAAACAAGCTATTGGATGAAAAATACCAGTTTTGTCGCATGCACAGCCGACTAGCGCTAGCTAACGCTACCTAGGAAATTGATACTTGGAGTCAAAGTACCAATATTATATCCTCAAAAATAGTATTGTGATATGTAACTATCGATTCCCCCCATCACTATTATCCATAAGACAGCCAGACCAACAGCATCCATCACTCACTCCCCAAATGAGTCCCCCCAACCCCATATCCTGCTCAAAGATACACTTAAAGCCTTAAAGGCACACTACAGGGGAAATGGGGATTCATCACTGACTGGATTACACCTCAGGCAATTTACAACTGTAATTCTAAGTTGGAGGGTTGGGCCAGGACAGGAGTTTGCAGGGTGGGATACTATGACATTAGCAGCATGAGAAACATGAACATTGTGTAAGACACAGAGGTCCAATAATAAAAAAAGATTAAACTACATTTTTGGTGATACATGCTGAGTCCCACTCCAGAGCCCTGTTGATCTCCCCTGGGGAAAGAGGTAAATGATGAGGGTAAGGCTGTAAGAGGTTGGGAGCAATGGCTCCCTCTCAAGGTTACAGGGGGCATGGTCTGGGGCACCTTCTCACCCATCCCATGTCACCCCCAACCAGTCCCATACTGAGGTGAGATGGGTGAGAAGGTGTGGACACAAAAATCTGCTACATTATTTTTGTAGGCCTGGCTCAAATTGTAATCAGTGATCTAACCATGCTGGATAAAATACATGTATCCTTGTTGATCAAACACAATGTGCTATTTAGATCAGCCCTGGTTGCTCTAAAGATTCATTAATTCATTCAAGATTCATTCATTTTTGTTTTAATAATCAACATTTTGATGTTGAATGTTTTCACATGAGACTTCATCCATCCTGTACCAATAAGATAGCTGCATGAGCATAAACTATACTGAACTGTTCATCCCATCACAACAGCATATCTTTTATTTAACCTTAATTTAACCAGGAAGGGCTCATCGAGATTTGTAATCTCTTTTTCAAGAGCGTCCTGGCCAAGACAGTCAGCACCAAGTCATTACACAATTACAGACAGACAACAGGATGTATACAGATCCATTTGGTGATGTGTCTTATTTATGATATTCAGTGTGCATGCAGACATGTGTCTTATTTATGATATTCAGTATGTATGCAGACATGTGTCTTATTTATGATATTCAGTATGCATGCAGACATGTGTCTTATTGATGATATTCAGTATGCATGCAGACATGTGTCTTATTGATGATATTCAGTATGCATGCAGACATGTGTCTTATTTATGATATTCAGTGTGCATGCAGACATGTGTCTTATTTATGATATTCAGTATGCATGCAGACATGTGTCTTATTTATGATATTCAGTATGCATGCAGACATGTGTCTTATTTATGATATTCAGTATGCATGCAGACATGTGTCTTATTTATGATATTCAGTATGCATGCAGACATGTGTCTTATTGATGATATTCAGTATGCATGCAGACATGTGTCTTATTGATGATATTCAGTATGCATGCAGAGATGTGTCTTATTTATGATATTCAGTATGCATGCAGAGATGTGTCTTATTTATGATATTCAGTATGCATGCAGAGATGTGCTTGTGCCGGTCCTGGGGGGGATCTGTAATCGTCTGGAATAACTTCCAATTAATGAACCAGATGGAATTTTTACAGTAACACCTGGGATGTCCTGGCACTCACAGCCCAAAAAATTTATTTCACTTACAGTAATATTTCAGTGATTTAGCCCCTACATCACAGTGTCTTGTTTTTGTAAGCCAGCTGTATGAAAGCTGATAGAAATACCCGTGCACCTATCTAATGCAGTATGTCTGACCTGGCTGGCCTCTGTGTTTTTTGGTCTGGCTGAGGGCGTTTTAGTCCCCTATAATCCTGCTGAAAGACATAACTTCCTGGGATGACTTCCAGAAAAGCATAGGGGCAGAAAAATGGAAACCGCCAAATTCCATGGGTTGGGCGGTTATAACTTAATATGCAGCTGGAGCCCTGCAGTGACTGGACCAGTGCACAGGGTAAATCGTGTTAGCTGGGCAAACACAGCAACATGACGGGATTAGGCTGGAATGCAGGTGGAGTTAGGACCAAATTTGAGTTTCATGTCCTCTACTCATGTTCATTATTATGTCTCTTGTAAAATGAGCAATTACTCAACTTGTTGATTCCATTGGTATGTACCTATGAGAACGGACATGTCGCATGTTACATTCAGGTCATTTGATACATTGAATATATTTAAGAGCAAAGTTAGGGTATGTTTCTTCTAGAAAACAGGAGAGGCTTGACACAATGTGTACGTCCCAGGCTGTTAGATTGATTGGAGATGGGGGCAGCTAGCTACTTCAGGAAATGACCTCAGTACGGGTGGTAAGTAAAGAACATCATAGACCAGAGAATATGGTGGAGCAACCCACAGAATTGAGGTCAGCCACTTCACTGAAATCTAGGGAGCCCTGCTTGATGTTCACCAACCCATAGTGATTTAACATCCTCTGGCACAGCACTGTGGGACAATTTAGGAGGATACTATGGGAGAGTCTGGGACAACAATATAACATCTTTCCATGTGAAAGGTCCTCCCAAGATGTTTCAGCAGGAAATTGAGAGGGTTCTATGACAAGAACATCCTGGCTTCTTCTCCTCTCAGAAAATAAATAAACCTCTCCTTTGATATGAATCTCAGTCTGGGTCACCCAGCACTGTCAATTTAATTTGTCTGATACCAGCCCTTATAAAGATGGCCTTAAGTATGCCTGTAATTGAACAGGATGGGGGAAGGGGATGCCTAGCCTGACATTTCAGTAATTGGGTTGTGTAGTAATGTCTGACTGGATTCAGACCATTTTCACCACAGCAACAGGATAGAACGTTGGAACAGATGACTTACCTCAAGGTGATAACGGTGTAATCAGAGGTCTTCTGAGAAATGATCTCCCCAAAAAAGATAATAGCTCACTCCTAAGTGGATGATAGGCTGAATGAGTGCATTAACTTTTATCTCACACCCACAGGCTTTTGAATTGAATACACTTAATTTCACGACTCTCGTGGGTTGAAGAAGGAGACCAAGGTGCAGCGTGGTAGGCGTTCATGATATTTATTAAACTGAACACCGCAACAAAATAACAAAGTAAAAAAACGAAAGCGCACAGTTATGTCAGGCAACTAAATAGCTAAACAGAAAATAACTACCCACAAAACACAGGTGGGAAAAAGGCTGCCTAAGTATGATTCCCAATCAGAGACAACGATAGACAGCTGTCCCTGATTGAGAGCCATACCCAGCCAAAACATAGAAATAAAGAAACTAGAATGTCCACACTATTCCCACCCTGGCCTAACCAGAGTCAGGCTGCAAAACGTGACTCTATAGGGGAGGGTCCGAGTGGGCATCTACTTCAGTGGCGGCTCCGGTGCGGTACGCAGACCCCGCTCCACCTCTGGCTCCCCCCACTTTGGTGGCGCCTCTGGACTGGGGACCGTCGCTGGAGGCTCTGGACCGGAGGCCGTCGCTGGAGGCTCCAGACCGGAGACCGTCGCTGCAGGCTCCGGACTGCGGATCTATGCTAGAGGCTCCGTGCCATGGATCCTCACTGCAGGCTCCGGTCCGAATGCCCACCCTAGTCACACCTTGGCCTAACTCAAATAGAGTATAAAAGCCTCTCTTTGGCCAGGGCGTGACACTTAAATAGCATGATTAGTGTCTCCATGAGCTTTTCTATGATTTAAAAAAAAATGTGGGTGCAGAAGGAGGACCATGCCCCAGTCAAGGGTGGCCATGGGAAATCAGTAAATTGTATCACAAATAGCATTGCAAATTGCCTTAAAGTATGATGCATTGTATTGACAAAGTGTTTCAACTGTTTATTTATATCTGTCCCTAAGCTAAAGAAAAAAATCTATATGAAGATGAACACGGGGAACATTTTGAAGTTAGATACATGTTAACCATGCTGGTTAAGTGTGCCTTGAATTCTAAATAAATCACTGACAGTGTCACCAGCAAAGCACCCCCACACCATCTCACCTCTTCTTAAATGCTTCATGTTGGGAACCACACATGCGGATATCATCCGTTCACCTACTCTGCGTCTCACAAAGACACAGCAGTTGGAACCAAAAATCTCCAATTTGGACTCATCAGACCAAAGGAAAGACTTCCACCAATCTAATGTCCATTGCTCATGTTTCTTGACTCAAGCAAGTCTGTTCTTCTCATTGGTGTCCTTTAGTAGTGGTTTCTTTGCAGCAATTTGACCATGAAGGCCTGATTCACTCAGTCTCTTCTGTACAGTTGATGTCGAGATGTATCTGTTTCTTAAACTCTGTGAAGCATTTATTTGGGCTGCAATTTCTGAGGCTGGTAACTCGAATGAACTTATCCTCTGCAGCAGACTTGGGGTCTTGGGGCCTTCCTTTCCTGTGGTGGTCCTTATGAAAGCCAGTTTCATCATAGCGCTTGATCGTTTTTGCGACTGCACTGGAAGAAAAGTTCTTGAAATTTTCTGGATACTTTTCATGTCTTAAAGTAATAATGGACTGTCGTTTCTCTTTGCTTATTTGAGCTGTTCTTGCCATAATATGGACTTAGTCTTTTAACAAATAGGGATATCTTCATATACCACCACTCCCTTGTTACAACACAACTGATTGGCTGAAACTAGTTAAGAAGGAAATAAATTCCACAAATTAACTTTTAACAAGGCACACCTGTTCATTTAAATGCATTCCAGGCGACTACCTCATGATGCTTTTTGAGAGAACGCCAAGAGTGTGCAAAGCTGTCATCATAGTGTTGATGTCTTCACTGTTATTCTACAATTAAGAAAATAGTCAAAATAGATAAAAACCCTTGAATGAGTACAGTAGGTGTGTGCAATCTTTTGACTGGTACTATATATGGAGATGTTTAGTGCCTAAAATAAGGGGTTAAATACATGTAATATATATATATATATATATATATAAGTTTCCTGGTCTTTCTTATATTGCTCAGATATAGGACAGACATTTCAGAACAAACTTCCATTACATTTTTTTTTTGGGGGGGGCTATCTATTGTTCCATATAGTGAATCTGTTATTCAATGCATTTGTATGAATGACAGATTCACACACACACACACACACACACACACACACACACACACACACACACACACACACACACACACACACACACACACACACACACACACACACACACACACACACACACACACACACACACACACACACACACACACACACACACACACACACACACACACACACACACACACACACACCTTTGAACTGTTATGGGTTAAGCCTCCTTTTGTTTTATTGAAATCAGAAGAGAAGAAATGCAACTCTTGGTACCATCTTTTTCAATGTCTCATGTTATGTACTTACTACATCTGTGTGACTCTGAAGGAGACTCTGAGGAAGTCCCAGTCTGACTTCCGGGTCCCCAAGTGGTCCTAAGTGTGCCAGAAAGTCTGACTCTATAGGCACCATACAGTGATTCATGCTGGGAGCCTGAGGCATGGAGATATTGCTTAGATCATGGGAAACAATATTTTTTGCTTCAAACAACTTACTGAAACTGATTGAGTAGGTTGATTTCAACTTTTTCATTTTGATGATGATAAGGGAAGTTGACATCTTCGAAGACATTTGCATAATTTTGTAATTAAAGATGCTCCGGAACTTTGGCAACTACAAAGTATTTTTAAACCTCCCGCTTTGGGCAGAATGTGTCAATGTGTAGTTCATACATGCATCATCTATGAGCATAATTACAGTCTTAATTAGCCATGAAATCCCAGGGGGAAAAGTATACAAAAGTACCAGAGAGTCTCTTTAAGATTTAAGATTCGTATTTGTCTAATGAAGCAAGGAGCTCTGAATTGGAAGTTGATACATGGTCCTTGAGAAAACAAACGGCCTTATTTGCAGAGCGCGGAAAAGGCACGCATGTGCTCCAGAGATTGTTCTGAAATTATTTAGCTAAATAATCAAACTGAAGCCCCACAATATAGTCCTCTCAGCATTTTGTGTCACAGCACATTTCTCCCATTGTCACTCATTTCTCATCAATTTATGGAAATGCGAGGCAAATCAGTACGGAAGAATGACTCAGAATTAGGCTATTTATGGAAATTCTTTTCAGAGAGACCATTTGTATTTTATATGGATGGCCATTTATTAGAGGGCTTTTGTTTGCAGTGCATTCTCCACGACACTGAATATTTACTGAATGATTCACTGCCAAGGCTGTATCATAAAATGCCTACTAAGTATAAAGGATGTCACGCTGCTTGTTTAGCGAGGATCACTTCCTCCTGATTCGTCTCAAACCGAGGCTCACACCAAGGCTCACACCGAGGCTTAAACCCAGGACCTCTGCCTTTGCTAGCACACGTGACCCCTGTCCCGAAGTGTCTTACCAGTAGGCTCCAATGAAAAGTTGACAAGTAGCGCAAGTGGCAACCCTTCAGGCTAGAGAGTAAGTTTCACACATCCCCCATCTGCTTTATAAGCACATTATTTCTTGAAGACTGGAGTTTTCATAAATGATTTGTGAACTCCAATTGCAAGCACAAGGCTTTATCAGAAATCAAAGCTTCATTGTGATCTGAAGAGTTGAGGCACCATCATTCTCTTGAAACTTTTACTGGCATAGGCCTATTCATTTAGAAATGGTTCATGCTTTAGTTCATATAATCCGTAAATCCATGGATTTGAGCAAAAATGTATCGAATCTAATCTATGAGTCATTCCTCTACTTCACACCTCGTTGTTAGTGTTTTGTTCCTGCCTGCTCCTTTTGAGCCTGTGGAACCAATGATTCAAGCACCAGACCTCTGCTCTATGACACACTAATAAACGGGCAGGCTGAATAGAGAGTGGCTTTGGATTACAGTATAACCCTGCCTTATAAACTGTCCGGGTGAACAGTCAAAGTGATATGCTGCCTCCACTGCTGACTAATTGCCACATTCATGGATCTTTAGATTGAAGGCTTCAGCCACTTCCCGTCAATAATGCAGTCAGTAACGCAGGTTTCCATTCTGCAGCAGAGCACTTCACAGCAGGTTCAGTGTGTCTAAATGGCAAGGCAGAATGAACGTTTAGCACAGTGGGATTCTTAAAGCCTCAGTTCCCCAGGTGGGTTATTTTGTGGTGATTAAGATGCTGATAGCTGGAGTTTAGACAGCGACACAGTGCTCAGTAGTTTCAGTGATACGTCTACATTTCTATAAACAATGTTGACACCTGCAGTCAGCGGCTGGCTATTTAGAAACATGATTTACCATCCCTCTAAAAAACGCAAAGGGCTGTGGAAGCAGGGAGAGAATGGAGCCGGTGCGTTTCTGTGCCGAGATGAGAGCAGTTCTCATGAGATGGCATAATGAGCTGCGGCTGCCTGCGACCGTAGCGGCGATATCCGCCCATTAAACAGAAACCCCAGGTTTGTGTCGTTAAAAAGCAGCTGTTTTTGCACGGGTCATGACTGACAGAGCGCTGGCTGGCTTGTGATAGTGGCTATAAGCTAATTGTGAAAAGGCTCATTATATCTGATAAAGAAGCACATAAATCACATAGCGGGGCTGACCTGAGGTGGGCCTCAGAGGCTTGGCAGGGGGAACAGGGGGAACGGGGGAAACTCTCACCGAGGCTGACTCGGAATGCCTCACATCTCATTACTTCGTCTTCTTCACAGAGTTCCAAAAGCATCTTTGATTCTGTTAGGGATTCCATCTTTACATACCAGCTCTGTTTTGTCTGGATAAAAGGAAGCTGAGAATGTGATGATGGTGAATCTTAAGAATCTCCTGATAGTGGTGGGTGGATATGTTCCTCATTGACATGTAAGCCTAAAATATAGGCCTGTGTAGGAGTCGGAAAACCATCAGTGCAAACATACCGGCCAAATGTTCCTGTCAGATAAATGGAAGTTATAGACAGTAAACTAGGCTTTCCTTGATCATAAAAACTAAGGATGCTGGTTGGTGTTCCCTCCTAGTTTAACCTCTGTTTGTAACTTTCCACTGACGTGTTCAATCTCAATGACATAGAGCATGTACTGTAGACCATTGAGTACTCTCGTATATGAAAAAAAACAGTGGGTTGAGAATAGAGAACACAATGATGAATGGAGTTTAATTACTAGATATGAAACATTGGCTTTATTTGCTTTCTGAGCCATTGCCCATCTGAGGCCTGCGCTTCTTTGGCAGTGGCAGAACTGGGATAAACCCAGGAAAGATATTTAAAGGTTCATTTAGAACACATGTTGGGAGAGGAAGCCGAACTCGCTTAAAATGCAACATCAGAGTTGGCTCATTGAGTTATATATTTGATTATTTACTAAGGGTCTATTTCCTAAACAGATACAAATAGATCCGGTTGACTTCTGTTATTGGTTTTTATTTACGATTGAAATGTATTTTATTACAGTGCTGTGAATTCTGAATGGGCATCAAAAATAGACTGTTTCCCCACGTGTACTGTAATATAACAGAAAACTAGATGTAAACAAGCCTCTGTCTTAGTCACCATTCCTGTGGAAAACCTAAGGGATAGATTGAAATTTACATAATGGATACCTGGAGGAAAATGGGGGAGGGTCATGTTTTTTTAAGAGGGAAGGTTTAGTGTTTTTTTTTGTATCTAGACCAGGGGAGGGTCATGTAATTGATGACATTTCTATGTTTCTCAGTGTTTTAGAATGAGTTGCTTATTAGGCTATATATCATGTGTACCCAATGCCGCCCCTCATCTCTGATTCTCTGCTGGGGCTGACAATATCATTTCTGCCCATAGGCTATTTAGTGTGGTCTCAATCAAATGATCCATAGCCTATAGGCTTTAGGCTATGAAGTGTATGCTTGGAGAAGCACAGGGCAAAGTTATATTTCTAAGATAGCTGCTGGGAATGTTTAAATAAAACTAGGCTGCATTACACACTGCAATGGATATTCCAACCCTGAGCCCCGGCCTGCTCTGCACTTGCTGATCAAAACTATTTTGTGCGCTGCCTAACCAGTGGCTGTGCTGGGTAGGCCTATGATGGCAGTTCAGTTAGAGAGTCTAAGGCAGTGGTTCTTAACCTGGGTTCGATCGAACCCCAGGGGTTCGGTGAGTCAGTCTCAGGGGTTCGGCGGAGGTCAAGACACACATCCGACTCATATGATTCGTGTTGACACGCCCTGCTTGGCCATCATTGACTGCAGGTGATCACGCTACAACGCTTGGCCTATCTGTGCTGCAGGGAATTTGGTGTGCCCAGTAGTCTACTTGTGACTGTCGTGATGGTATGTCTTGTGATTTCTTTCTTAATATTTGAATCCCTTCACACTTACTATGTCAGGCAAAAAATGAAAGTGGTTGGACGAATATGTACAATATGGATTCACATGTATAACGGAACGTGATGGGAGTCAGTGTCCTAACTGCATGATTTGCAATGCCAAGTTGAGTAATTCTAGTCTAGCACCGGCAAAACTAAGAACACTTCCTTAAGCTGCATGGAGATGGAAAATACAAGAACACAACGCTCGCTGAATTCAAGGTGAAGAGAGCCAGATTCGATGTAAAAGCTACTCTGCCTGTTCTCGGCTTTGTACCCATCAACAAACTGATCCTCACAGCATCGTACGAAGTTGCTTACCTGATCGCAAAGCAGGGCAAACCACACACCATTGGTGAAACACTCATAAAACCAGCTGTGTTGAAAATGGCGAATATCATGCTGGGAAAAGAGGCTGAAGTTAAGTTATCCCAAATTCCTCTTTCAAATGACGCCATCAGCGACAGAATAGAGGACATGAGCAAAGACATCTTGGCTCAAGTAGTTGCAGATCTGATTTCAAGCCCGGCAAAATTCTGCCTTAAACTCGACGAGACCACAGACGTTTCCAATCTAAGCCAACTTGTGAAAAGACGACGTGATAAAGGAAGATTTCTTTTATTTTTTAAGCCTCTTACAACAACAACTAAGGCAGCCGATGTGAAGAAACTTGTGGATGACTTCTTCAAAGACAACAATCTTTCGTGGGATATGGTTTCTGCAGTTTGTTCGGACGGAGCTCCAGTAATGCTGGGAAGAAAGTCTGGTTTTGGTGCGCTAGTGAAAGCCGATGTACCACACATCATTGTTACGCATTGTATTCAGCACAGGCATGCGTTGGCAACAAAAACCTTGCCCCCAAAACTGGCAGAAGTATTAAATATTGTAGTGGAATGTGTGAACTATGTGCCAACTAGTGCTCTGAGGCACCGCATCTTCAGTGAGCTGTGTAAAGAAATGGGCTCTGAATTTGAGGTACTTCTGTACCATTCTAACGTTCGGTGGTGTCCCGGGGACAGGTGCTGAATCGTGTTTTTGCCGTGCGTGTGGAATTAGCCCTGTTTTTGCAAAAGCACCAACATTGTCATGCAGATTGCTACAAAAATGAGTTAATTCTCATTTTAGCGTACTTGGCTGATATCTTCGCAGCTATCAATCATCTCAATCAAAAGATGCAGGGCGGTGGAGTCAACATCATCGAAGCGGAGGAAAACCCGAAGGCTTTTTAAAAAGCTACCGTTATGGAAACGACGAACAGAGAACGATAACTACGCAAACTTTCCCCTGCTGGGCGACTGTGTAAGTAAGATCGAAGATCTGTATCTGGAATCGGAGACATTTCTGTACCTGCGGAACTGAAGCAAGCAACTGTCACACACTTAGATGAGCTTGCAAAGTCTCTCCACGGATACTTCCCTACAAGAGAGTCATATCCAGCATGGGCGAGACAGCCGTTCACGTTTAGTGTTGAGACAACAGATGTCAATGATGAATACCTCAATGAAATCATTGAAATTCAGCAGAGCCAGGTTCAACAGCAACTCTTCAGAACAACAACGCTTTCATAATTTTGGTGTCAACAAATGGTAACGTACCCTGTTATTGCTAAGAAAGCTCTTGAGATTTTCATACCGTTTGTTACAACATCTATGCGAGCAATCCTTTGAGGATGCTGGACATAAAAACAAAGAAAAAGAACAGACTTTGTTGCGAAAATAACATGAGAGTGGCACTTGCCAAGGTGAAGCCGCGCATTTCTGAACTGGTCTCTGAAAGGCAACAGCAGAAGTCACACTGATTTACAGTAAATATTCATTATTATGTTTTTGTTTTTGTGTGAAAATCATGTTTTGATGATTTTGTTCTTTGAACACAGTGATGTTGACGCACGGTTCATTTTGTGCACCAGTAAAATATATACCTATGTTTTGAATTTGAAAAAATCATAATTTATTTTTCCACTTAAGGGTTCGGTGAATGTGCATATGAAACTGGTGGGGTTCAGTACCTCCAACAAGGTTAAGAACCACTGGTCTAAGGCTTATTATTATTTATTTTTTATTAGGCCTATTCCAAAAAAATTGGCGCGCGGACTTGCCTATAGCCTATGTTCTGTTCGGTTTGAGTAGGAGAGTGCGAAGATGAGGAGGACCAGAGGTCAACTTTGATATCTTGCTACTACTATAACTGATTTAATTTTAAACACAATGTCTCTTACCCATGATGTAAGCCTACGTATCAGAGTTATTGACCTCACAATAAGCCAGATTTGAGTAATTTACATTCTGCTGATGAAACTTGAAGCAGCAGCTGTGGCACAATCAATCAGAAATGGACAGCTCATGGTGCTGAAAGTCTAGGCATATTCCAGTAGGTATAATTCATTTAAACCGTCTTCATTTTTATTAGGATTTACTAACAACAGAGGGCTTTGTGTTGGAGGCTATTTCTTCCTATTTAAGAAATAATAGGTAGACCTACCTGTTTAACAGACAAAATTAGGCTATAAGCTGTTATATCCAAAGATTTGTTGGTCAATTCCTTCACCAACCATGCACTCTTTAAATAGCCTACCCGAGTAAACGTGAAGGGTTGTTAAATTAAAATTAAGAGATTAGAATTGAGGGGGTATGAGAGAGAATGCCATAGGCCTAGCTTTTATTAAAGAAAGGGGCAAAAGGCACAGGCCTACCTCTTGTTAGCTTAAGATTTTGAAGAAAATAAAAATAGAGGCGATTATATAAAATGATTTATAACAGCGTTTTGGTCTGTGATGCATTATACTAGAAACAAGCTAAAATACCCGGGAAAGACGTGACTCCGATACAATTGGGGATATCTTTTTTCTTTTTTCATTTGACATTCAGAATCTGAGCTACAACCTTCTATAGGAGACAAACAATTGACTTTGCTTGGAAAGTAATCTAATTCTGTCACTATCCATTGATCAAATCAAAATCAAATCAAATTTATTTATATAGCCCTTCGTACATCAGCTGATATCTCAAAGTGCTGTACAGAAACCCAGCCTAAAACCCCAAACAGCAAACAATGCAGGTGTAAAAGCACGGTGGCTAGGAAAAACTCCCTAGAAAGGCCAAAACCTAGGAAGAAACCTAGAGAGGAACCGGGCTATGTGGGGTGGCCAGTCCTCTTCTGGCTGTGCTGGGTAGAGATTATAACAGAACATGACCAAGATGTTCAAATGTTCATAAATGACCAGCATGGTCAAATAATAATAAGGCAGAACAGTTGAAACTGGAGCAGCAGCACAGTCAGGTGGACTGGGGACAGCAAGGAGCCATCATGTCAGGTAGTCCTGGGGCACGGTCCTAGGGCTCAGGTCCTCCGAGAGAGAGAAAGAAAGAGAGAATTAGAGAGAGCATATGTGGGGTGGCCAGTCCTCTTCTGGCTGTGCCGGGTGGAGATTATAACAGAACGTGGCCAAGATGTTCAAATGTTCATAAATGACCAGCATGGTTGAATAATAGTAAGGCAGAACAGTTGAAACTGGAGCAGGAGCATGGCCAGGTGGACTGGGGACAGCAAGGAGTCCTCATGTCAGGTAGTCCTGGGACATGGTCCTAGGGCCCAGGCCAGTTGAAACTGGAGCAGCAGCATGGCCAGGTGGACTGGGGACAGCAAGGAGTCATCATGTCAGGTAGTCCTGGGGCATGGTCCTAGGGCTCAGGTCCTCCGAGAGAGAGAAAGAAAGAGAGAAGGAGAGAATTAGAGAACGCACACTTAGATTCACACAGGACACCTGAATAGGACAGGAGAAGTACTCCAGATAAACAAACTGACCCTAGCCCCCCGACACATAAACTACTGCAGCATAAATACTGGAGGCTGAGACATTGATTAAGCCATTCACTTTCTGTACAACAGATGTTTAAACCTAGGCATATTTTAGGGAAAGAGGGGAGCCTTTATCTAGCCTACTATCTATCCAAAATATTTATTTTAGTTTATTAGACACATGACCCCGTTCATGAAAATAGTTCGCTCCCACAGACAGGGAGTCACTTGGCTTGCTATATAAAGCAGGCATTGTGTAACATAGACGCAGAGTTAGGAGAAGTTTAATGATGAAGAACATGCCATTTAACAAAACAAGGGAAGCGTCTAACATGGAAACAAACAATATTGCCTGGTGGGTGATAACAAAGGAGTGCTAGATAAAGGGGAAGTAGTCAGGGTAGTGATGGAGTCCAGGTGTGACTCATGATGGGGCGCATGTGTGTGTAATGAGGGTTGCCAGGTGTGTATAATGATGGGTTGCCAGGACCAGTGGTTAGTAATCTGGTGACATTGGGCGCTGGAGAGGGGGAGCGGGAGTAGATGTTACAGTAGTAGATGTTACAGGGAAGGCGGAATGGGATGTTTCTGGTGGAGAGGGAGACGCGATCACCAGGATGGAATACGGGAGCTTCACTGCAGTGGTGATCTGCTTGCTCTTTCTGGCGGCGGACTTGGGACTCGTTCCATACCTCTTCTGAGCACCTGAACCACTTGTCCACATCAGGAGCTTCGGTCTGCTTAGATCCACAGAGCCAGGGCCGGCTGATAACCCAGAACACACTGGAAGGAAGTTAGGCCGGTGGAGGAGTGTCGCAATGAATTCTGGGTGTGTTCAGCCCAAGGAAGGAATCGAGCCCACTCCCCCTGCCGGTACTGGCAGTGACTCATCAGGTATCTCCCCAGTTCATCCACTCCACCTTCCCATTAGATTGAGGACCGTACCCGGAAGTGAGCCTGACCGTGACCCCCAGCTTCTCCACAAAAGCCCATCATACACGTGATGTGAATTGGGGGCCACGATCGGAGATTATATCCTCTGGAAGGCCATAGTGCCGGAAGACCTGCTGGAACAGTGCCTCAGTGACCTGGAGAGCGGTAGGGAGACAAAATCTATCGACAGATGGGTCCAAGGCCACTGAGGCACGGGGAGTTGAAGGAGTTATCCTGCTGGAGTGTTCCGGAGAGACTTGGTTTGGGAACAAATGGAACAGGAGTTGGCGTAGTGGGTGACGTCCAGCACCAAGGTGAGCCACCAGTACTTAACGGAGATGGATTGAGTGTTGCGGGTGATACCTGGGTGCGCCCAGATCAAAAGCCAATCCCTTACCTCCGTGGGAACTTAGGTGTGCTCCGGAAGACAGGTAGCCGGTGCCTGGCATATGTCCACATCTATGTTCCAGAGTACGTGGGCAACGATTTGGGAGGGTGATTTGGGAACACTCAGGATGGGGAACTCTCCCGAATCGTGGAGATGGGACAGGACATCGGCTTTGATGTTATTTGAACCTGGGTGGTATGACAAGGTGACATTGAATCTAGTAAAGAAAAGGGCCCACCTTGCTTGCCGAGGATTCAGACGCCTCGCTGTCCTTATGTACTCCAAGTTCCGATGGTCGGTGAGGATGAGAAATGGGTCCGTGGCACCCTCCAGCCTGTGTCTCCACTCCTCTAATGCCAACTTCACTGCCAGGAGTTCCCCATCACCAACATCATAGTTCCTCTCTGCAGGGGACAGTTTTTTTAGTAGTATGCACATGGATAAAGTTTCTGTGGATTACCTTGACGTTGTGACAGGAAGGCCCCCACAACCACTTCTGAGGCGTCCACCTCCACCACAAAGAGCAGCGTAGGCTCTGGTTAATTCAGCAACGAGGTGGAGGTCAAACGCGCCTTCAGCAGGCGGAAGGCCTCATCAGCTGCAAGATTCCACAGCGATTTGAGGAGAGAGGTGAGAGGAGAGTCTTTGGATCTGAAGTTCCTGATGCAGCAGTGGTAAAAGTTGGCAAACCCCCAAAACCGTTGTAGTTCTTTTATGGTGGCTGGGACTGGCCATGACCTGACTGCATCTACCTTTCTATTCCTCCATAACCACTCCCTGCGGGATGATCTGATATCCCAAGAAGGAGACGGCGACATGATGGAACTGGCACTTCTCTGCTTTGACGTACAGATGGTTATCCAGGAGGCGTCCCAGGACTACCTGGACGTGGGTGATGTGATCCTACAAGGTGGCCGAGTAGATCAGGATGTCGTCGATGAACACAACCCAAGCGCCCAAGCATGTCCCGAAACACCTCGTTCACGAATGCCTGGAACACCGACGACGCATTGGCTAAACAATAAGGCATCACCAAGTACTCATAGTGCCCAGACACCGTGCTGAAGGCCGTCTTCAATTCATCCCCCTCCCGAATGCAGATCAAATTGTAGGCACTCCACAGATCCAGCATAGTAAGAAAAACTGGCCACCACGGAGCTGTTCAATGGTGGCCGGCAGAAACGGGAGGGGTTAGTGGTATTTGGTAGTGATGGCATTGAGACCTCTGTCATCAATACATGGGCGAACACCCCCCTCCTTCTTGGCCACAAAAAAAGAAACCAGCTGACGCAGGGGAGGTGGATGGGTGGATGAAACCCTGTTGGAGAGCCTCCAGGATGTACTCCTCCATAGCCTTGGTTTCAGCCCCCGACAGGGCGTAGATGCGGAGGCGCAGAGTCTAATAGCAGGTCGATGGCACAGTCCCAGGGACAATAAGGAGAAAGACAGATGTTGTGAGTCTTAGAGAAAACCTCCCAGATATCTTGGTAAACCTCCGCAATCTCCATCCACGGCCAGGAGATGGTGGGATCGTGGCATTGGAGCCACGGGAGGCAGAGGATGACCTTGTGTACGGATGCCTGGACGATGAGGAAAGGGAGACTTTCTTGGCGCAGGGGTCCCACGGTGATGGTGAGTGGTGCTGTGATGTGTGTGACTGTGCCAGTGGTCGTTTATCCAGCGCTTGACCCGGAAAGCAGAGCGGGTATGGCTCTGACTCAGATCAGTCAACGTAGGAGGGAGAGGGGCGATGGGAGTGCCGACGCTTCCGAAGGAGGTTATCCAGATGGATGGCCATCGTGATGAGTGCTTCCAATGAGATGGTGTCGTCTTTGCATGCCAGCTCTGTCGGGACCTCTTCACTCAATCCTCTTCTGAATAAGGTGGAGAGCACCAGCGCATTCCATCCGCTGGATGCTGCCACTGCACAAAAGGTGAGGGCGTATTCCACAGCGGTCTTGTCCTCCTGCTATAGTTGGAGTAGGCGCTCACCCCCCTCTCTGCCCCCCGGGGGATGATTAAAGACTCTTCCGAACAGAGCCATGAACCTCCCCTAGGTATCCAGGTCCTCCTCTCCTCTCTCCCAGACGGCCGAAACCCATTCCAACACCCGCCCAGTCAAGGGAAATAACCATGGCAACCTTGGACCTCTCGGTGGTGGGGGCTCTCGTTTTGACAAGCAAAATAGAGCGAGCACTGGAGGAGGAAGCCACGTATTTGGATGGAGTCCTGTCATGTTTGTCTGGAAGGGACAAACGGGCCTCGCTGACTTGGGAAGACTGCTGAATGGGCTGGGGTGATGGCTCGCTGGGTCGACTCATGGTAGAGGATCCTCCGCTCGTTGGGGGTGATGCCAGATGTTGAAGAACACAGAGGACCTCATCCATCGCCTTCCCCAGTTGCGCCAGCTTATCGTGCTGTTGGCGAAGTAGATGAAGTAGATGTTCGTCAACCATCTGGGAGATGTCTCGGTTGGCTGCCACTTCCATTTTGTGAGGCAATATTCTGTAACGTAAATGCAAGGAGTCAGGAAGAAAGTGCAGTTAGCAGGTTTAATTACGAAGATGACGGAACGATACAAAACAAGGAAACAAGTCTAACATGGAAACATAAACAATATTGCCTGGTGGGTGATAACAAGGGAGTGCTAGATAAAGGGGGAAGTGATGGAATCCAGGTGTGCCTCATGATGGGGCGCATGTGTGCATAATGAGTGTTGCCATGTGTGCGTAATGATGGGTTGCCAGGACCGTGGTTCCAGTATCTCAGAAATGGCCAGCCTCCTGGGCTTTTCACGCAAGACAGTGTCTATCTAGGGCAGGGGTCTCTAACAGTTTGATAGAGAGCTACCAGTAGCTCGCCAAAACAATCTGAAAGAGTTTAGCCACTACTGGTTTAGAAAACCATACCTAACACAATATCTGCCAATTAATTTTCAGCAATATTGCCCGTGTGTCTGTGTGGTGCACACTTTGTCTATCACACATGTTTAGCCAGTTAATGTGATAACAATCTTGTGGGTTGACAAAAATAATTTCCCCGAAACCTTCTCAATTATATGTTAACTGCAAAGTAGGCTTACCTGGCAGAAGTACATGAGTAAGTATATTGTTTGTATCTATTATTTGTTATTTGCAAACTGTGCCATGAAAGGAGCAGCAGCAGTACAGAACCATCCTAGACCGGCACATTAGAAGACACATTCCTCACTGGCTAGATGTGGAATTAAAGGGGAATTACACTCAAATCAAAATGTGATAGTTTTCTTCCTGACCTAAAAAGTTGGCTTCTGATGTGGTTTAAGTATTGACATGGGCTCAGAACATCCAATTTTGTTGTTTCACTATGAACAATTGTAATTTTGAGAGAGAAAAAACAATGAAATATATTGGGAAAATATCAAACATAATTTTGGGGAACAAATCACAGATTTTTTATGGCCCCCCTCAGTTGTTTATTAACCATTAGTTTACCAGGTATATTGCCAGAAAAAAAGTAGTGCACTGCTTTCTCTTGTACACTAAGGACCTGGGGAAGAGTTGCAGAGGAGAAGAGAAGAATGTGTAACTAGCGAAAAGTTTCATTTGTTTAACCAGTTGCGATGAGCAATCCCGTATCCGGGAGCGTAATTATAGCCTCAAGCTCATTACCATAACGCAACGTTAACTATTCATGAAAATCGCAAATGAAATGAAATTGTCACGCCTTGGTCATTGTATTTTGTGTTTTTGTTATATGTTTGGGTAGGCCAGGGTGTGACATGGGTTATATGTTGTTTTTCGTATTGGGTTTTGTAGTATTTGGGATCGCGGCTAATTAGGGGTGTTGTATAGGCCTGGCTGCCTGAGGCGATTCTTAATTGGAGTCAGGTGCTTATCGTTGTCTCTGATTGGGAACTGTTTTTAGGCAGCCTGACTTTCGCTTTGTATTTTGTGGGTGTTTGTTCCTATCTCTGTGTTTTAGTCACCAGATAGGCTGTAATTAGTTTCACGTTCTGTTCTGTTGTTTTTGTATTTAGTATTCAGTTGTTTCATGTACCGCGATTTATTTTCATTAAAGTCATGAGTAACCTACACGCTGCATTTCGGTCTGACTTTCTTTCTTCAACAGACGAACGCCGTTTACAGAAATAAATATATTGGCTCACAAGCTTAGCCTTTTGTTAACACTCATCTCAGATTTTAAAAAAATGCTTTTCAACCATAGCTACACAAGCATTTGTGTAAGAGTATTGATAGCTAGCATAGCATTAAGCCTAGCATTCAGCAGGCAACATTTTCACAAAAACAAGAAAAGCATTCAAATAAAATAATTTACCTTTGAAGAACTTCAGATGTTTTCAATGAGGAGACTCTCAGTTAGATAGCAAATGTTCCGTTTTTCCAAAAATATTATTTGTGTAGGAGAAATCACTCCGTTTTGATCATCACGTTTGACTAAGAAAAAAACTAGAAATTCAGTCATTACAACGCAAACGTTTTTCCAAATTAACTCCATAATATTGACAGAAACATGGCAAACTGTAACAGCGTTCTTCGTTTGTTGAAAGAGAGTCGAACCGAAATGCAGCGTGGTGGTTACTCATGTCTTTAATGAATGAATCGCGGTACATGAAATAACTGATACAAATACAAAACAACAAAACGGAACGTGAAACCTAATTACAGCCTATCTGGTGAAACTACACAGAGACAGGAACAATCACCCACGAAATACAAAGTGAAACCCAGGCTACCTAAATACGGTTCCCCATCAGAGACAACAAGAATCACCTGACTCTGATTGAGAACCGCCTCAGGCAGCCAAGCCTATACTAGACACACCCCTAATTAACCACAATCCCAATGCCTACAAAAACCCCAATACGACAATACAATAACCCCATGTCACACCCTGGCCTGAACACATAATTAAAGAAAACACAAAATACTAAGACCAAGGCGTGACACAAACGTTGTTTAGAATCAATCCTCAAGGTGTTTTTCATATATCTATTCGATGATAAGTCACTCCTGGCAGTTTGGTTTCTCCTCTGTTCAAAATGGAAAAATGCACGCACCTGGAGATTACGCAATAGTTTTGATGGAGGACACCAGTAAATGTAATCTCTTATAGTCAATTTTACAATGATATGCCTACAAATACGTCACAATGCTGCAAACACCTTGGGGAAATGACAGAAAGTGTAGGCTCATTCCTTGCACATTCACAGCCATATAAGAAGACATTTAAAACGGGAACGTTTTTCATCCAAAAATGAAATACTGCCCCCAGAGGTTCAAGAGGTTAAAGTAAATGTCATAGAAAGGCTGGAGACCCCTGGTCTAGGGTTTACTTGGTGATGAGAGGTCGAATGCGGATGGCAAGAACCATGCATGCTAACAGGCGGGCCACAAACAGACAAATAACGGCACAGTACAACAGTGGTGTGCAGAACGGCATCTCGGAACGCACAACTCGTCGGTTCTTGTCACGGATGGGCTATTGCAGCACTCCTATCAGCTAAAAACAAGAAGAAACAATTGAGGAGTAGAAAACCATTGCCTTGTCCGACAAATCCTGGTTCCTGTAGCGTCCTGCTGATGACAGAGTCAGGATAAGCAACACGAGTCCATTGCCCCACCCTGCCTGGTTAAACGGTACAGGCTGGTGGCGGTGTAGTAACAATGTGGGGAATGTTTTCGCCGACAGCGTACATTTTGCCTCCAATTGGTCCTCACACACCTCCTCTATCCAGTCCTTTCACAAATAATAAGAATAACACAGTGAATTTATAACATGCTTTTCATTGAAAAACAATCTCAATGTGCTACAACAAGCGCATTAAAATAAATAAAAACGAGAGGTAGACAAAAAAAAAGGAAGTAACTAGACAGGGCAACTGACACAAAGGACACAGCTGATGCTACAAAAAGAGGCAAGGACAGCAAAAAAACACAGATATGTCTAACGGAAGGCCTTCCCTGACAGGAGGCTTGGTAGGCCATTTTTAAAGCCTAGAGTCTGGGGGGGGGGGGTCGAGCAGAAAGCATGATCACCCATGGAGCAAATATTGGTCCTGGGGATGTGGAGGAACAGGCTATCGCTTGATAAGAGGTTGCAGGTTGGGATATGAGATATGAGCTGGTCTTTGAGGTATGGAGGGGCATTGCCATGGATGCACTGGAATGTCAGCAGGAGGGTTTCGAATTCGATTCGGGAAGCCAGTGGAGAGATGATGAAAGTGTTTACTCACTTTCATCAGGATCCTGGCAGCGCTGATCTGAATGTACTGGAGCTTCTGGAGACTCCTGCCGGGGATCAGGAGACAAAGTAAATGGACAGGTTTCTCTGCATCAGACTGGGACAAGGGAACATTTTCAACAATACCGCAGAACTTTGATGAAGCAAAGACATATTCACTTTTACTCGCCTCTGTGAGCTTAGATTGTTGAGGCGGTTTTGACAGCGTATAGAGAAAGCGATAGCAGACAGAAAGCATATGCTGTGTGCACATGGCTTAAACCCAGCTGAGGGATCTTGTAGAACTAGACTTGGCCTATATTCCAGGCAAAAACTATCATTGTGTGTCTACTCAGTGTTATTGAACACCTTGGTTTCTTCATTTTTTCCTTACCTCCTCTCCTCCTTTTTAGAAACTGTTTTTATAAACGGCAAAGTTAGTGGTCTGTGTGAAGAACCGTTACTATCTCTTGTTGGACCCCCAGGAAGACTAGCTGTCATCATGGCGTCAGCTAATGGGGATCTAAATTAAATGAAATAATCCCACTTTGGCAGTAGTTCCCTCAGTAGCAACTCTCCCTTATTCTCACATCTAGTTGGCTGTGTCCATCACTGCTCCTGGCAAGCACTGGGAGTTGTGCCAGTGAGTGGCAGTGTGTGAGTAATGGTAAGTCATCCATCAAACCCTATAGCATCTGTCTGCTAGCCACGAAACCCTACTGATCCCAAGTCTCAACCCCAGCTCATATGAAAACTCCTCTGCCACTTCTAGGCAAGTGTCACCAAACTGTAAAGCTAAGCTAATTACCCGAACAATAAAATAATTTACCCTAATTAACAAAGAACAAGCCTATAAAAGGAAGGAATGTCAAACACTGGGAGGTCACTCGAATTCTTGCACATAAAGGAAGGAATGCAAAGCGTGTGTGTGTATCTGTGTGTGTATCTGTGTGTGTATCTGTGTGTGTATCTGTGATCTGTATGTGTATCTGTGTGTGTATCTGTGTGTGTATCTGTGTGTGTATCTGTGTGTGTATCTGTATGTGTATCTGTGTGTGTATCTGTGTGTGTATCTGTGTGTGTATCTGTGTGTGCGCGCGTGCGACCCCGGCATATTATCATTGCGAGTGATATAGACATAATATTTACCCCGTAACAAGACATTATAATCTGTCATCTAATTACACTTACGGTCTAGTCTTCCTGTGTGGCTCAGTTGGTAGAGCATGGCGCTTGCAACGTCAGAGTTGTGAGTTTGATTCGCAATATAAAAAGGTACCCGCAATGTAGTGCTGTAAGCTGCTCTAGATAAGAGCCTTCTTTTTGTCTCTTTTCTCACACAGACACAAACACTGCAGACAGGCTCCCGTAGTCAAACTCTGTCTGACGCATGCCACTGACTGTCCCATTTACCTTTGTACTAATTCTGTACAATTCATACCTTATACGAAGAGCAAGACTGTGGCTGTTACTTCAGTGAACGAGTGTGTCATCGAGCTGTCCTGTCCTCTCTGAGAGCTGGCTCCTGGGACGTGTGTGTGACTGTGTAGTGGGTCAGGTGGCTCCTCGGAGCCCGAGGCTGCTGGGAACACCTGCTGCTGTAGCCAGGAGGACTCTACTATCCCACATGCCCCGGCTTGTGTAAAGCATATCGTTTGTTGTTCTTGTTATGTTATTATCTAACAATTCAACGCAAAAGTAGAATCAGTCCGGAACAGCAACTCCTCAGGACCTATCGCATTGTAGGATGACTTTGACAATGTAATACAGACACCTCTCCTGTTCAAGTGAGAACTTCCTGGAATAAAAAACTTTTGCACACCTGAAGTAATGCCTTGTCACAGGTATGCACCATACTAGTATCCATTTTACACACAGACTGAAATTCCACTCATTTACCATGGCTGCATCTTTTGGCCTACTCTGTTGTATATCTGAAAGCTGTAAGTGGTGAAAAACAACAACATGGGAATCCCCACCTAAAGGCCTAGTCATGATTCTTGCATTTGTACAGACCCTGTAACCAAAATACAGGTATCAGGTCTGTGTGAATTGTTTTCTGCTTGTTTGCAGGTAAATTCATTAACACTATTATTGTTCAACACCTCCCTAATTTGAAATGCAAACAGCCCCCGTGGTTTAACAAGACCCCCCTGCCACCACCCCTCCCAATTCACCAGTCACCCACTGATATGTATAAAAGGGGTCTAATGTACCTGCAAGAAAGTGGTAAATAAGGGGCTGTTTGAAAGGGGCTCATACAAACATTGCCTTTTTTACAGGTAATATACCACATATTCTGTCTGAAATGGGTATAGGAGAATCATCCATTTTTCTTCAAAGTGAGAAACTGGCAGCAATGCTCATTGATCAGACATAGAGGCCAGTCTTCGCTTGGTCAATCATTTTTCTTGTCCAGACCTACATGTTGTCCGTCTGGATTATAGATTTAGAACTCGTCAATCTGAGAGCCATATTCTCCGTTTCCTCTGGCTCCATCTCTCTCCTCAGAAACCCCTTTCAGCTCGAGGCCATCTCTGCCATAGAGAGACGAGAGAGAGGGACGAATACTCTCAACTCCACTCCATCTTATTTATAGAGTTTTGAGTAGAGTTACAGATGGCCTATATAAAACTGAATAGGGCTTCATTTCAGTAATAGGGCCTAAAATTGGCCACTGAGCCATTGTGAGGTCTATTATCTCACGTCCAGTAAGTTGTCCCTAGCCAAGTTCAGTACAGTGCGGCGGTAGGATTTCTCATGATGATTTTAAAAGAGGCTTTCTCATCGTGAGAATTTCCTATCACTTTGGCAAAGGTCGCGTATTTGGATGAGACGATACCGTCTTTTGGGTGCTAATACCCCATCTCATTTCTGGACCATTCTTTTTCCTGTGTCAGTCAGCGAGAAACCCATCTGCTCAAACCATCAGCCAAATGAAGAGGACAGAACGTTTGAACTAAAGCAGATATTAAAAGCTTCCCCGGTGAGATCAAATGAAGTCGCTGCGTGAGGTGTGACAGTGATGCGAAGGAGAAAAACAGGATCAGGAATTAGAACACGTCAAATGTAAACCATACCACTCCGCTAATTATGTTTCACAAACAAAGTTTGAATTTGATCATCAAATCCCATTTTGCCCTCAGGGCACACTGTGTGTGGATCCCTCAGACGACGTACTTCAGTCAGAACATCCAGCTCCTAACCATTGAGAACATGCTCCGATGTGCATGCTTGTTGCCTACTTTCCATAATTCTCTCCTTCATCTATGCAGGATGCAGATCTCTAGTCTTAAGCAGCTGACCTTCCATTGCTGGCCGTGTAGCCCCAACAAGGCTATAATATCATGGTGTCCCACAGTTATCTGCCAGACTAAACACACAGTACGCTTCCTGTTGTTGACATTTCTCAAGGTGGTAGGTTTTTCCTTGCGACTGCGTTAATGAACGTGATGCGCTCATACCTCCCGCTAATGCATCTGCTTGGGTGAGACTCACCACAGATGGAGAAACAGGCAGAAAACAGCTTCTAGGCTTACATTTCAAAGGAAGATGATCCAGCCATACCTCCTCTCATCTATTTAACCCCCCGCCTATATTTCTCTCTCCCTGTCTGTCTGCGAGGCGGTTCATAGTTAATGACACATTCATAGTAATCCAATCTAACACAGATCATGTAAAATGAGGCATGTACCACACACTCCCAGGGGTGGAAACATATCCTTCGTATTAATCACCGGTGCTTCATTGTCAGAAGTTGATCCACAGAACAGCCAGACATAAATCTCTCTGCCTAATCCCATTAAAGAGAACAAGGCTGTGGATTTAACCATCTTAATCATCTCAACATGAGTGTATGGAAATGGAAGGTGATTAAACTTCACCTGATTCTCTTTCAAGGTAACCACCCCCTCCCCGCGATGCAATACTGGGCTATTCCGAGGTTCCTGTACGCACTGTACAGACATTCCTGAGAGGGGATAACGCTCATTCATGGTTTACTAAGAGTAAATTATATTCTGTCTGTCTTTCAGTTAGCATACCACACCACAGTGCTGGTTGAGAATAGCAGTGTGTGTGGTCCCCTCAGGACTATGACGTAGAGTGGCGGTGGGTTTAGGTGTCACTGAATAAGGAGAGGAAGGAAGGTCAAAGAATGCAAGCAGAATCACAGGTCGTCTGCCTTGAATGAGACCCAGCTCTTTTTCTCCACCAATCCTGTAAAGAGTGGCTCAACTGTGTCTTGTTGTTGAAGATAAAACACATGATCGTTATAGTGATTCTCTCTTGAATGAGAACTCTGTTCTTGACCTTTAGTTGTTGTTTGGTTCCCAGGGTCTCTGTGAGGTTGTAACATAAATGTCTGATAAGGCCTCTAAAGCTCTCCCTTACATTGTAATTACACTGCTGTTTGGCAGAGAGAGAGAGAGAGAGAGAGAGAGAGAGAGAGAGAGAGAGAGAGAGAGAGAGAGAGAGAGAGAGAGAGAGAGAGAGAGAGAGAGAGAGAGAGAGAGAGAGAGAGAGAGAGAGAGAACAATTACAACACAGTCAATGCAAAACTATATTGCTTATTGGGAAACACAAGCACTAACACAAAGCAGAATGCAGCGCTATCTGGCCCTAAATCGACAGCACACTGTGGCTAAATATTTGACCATGGTTACTGATCCTGCAGAGGAAAGGCTGTACAACCACTGCACAACAGCAGAACCTGAGACGGAGCTGCATTTCCTGACAAAATGTTTTTTTTAAATATATAAAACAATTAGAGAGTGTCATTTCCCCAAATTTGAAACTCTTATTCAAGGTTTCAAAGACCTCTCTGATGAGAGTAGGCTACCTGTCCTGTTGGGGGAGGACGCAGAGAGCCGTGGGTTGGCAGCGCACTACATTGCTGAAAGAGGTGAGAGAGAGTGAGAGAAAGAGGACATAGAGAGTGAGAGAGAGAAAGAGAGGGAGAGTGGAAAGAGAAGAAGGTCAGAGAAAGAGAGGAAAGAGAGAGGAAGGACCGAGAAAGAGAGGGAGAGAGAGGGATAGACACACAGAGAGAAAACAAGGATAATGAGAGAGAAGCCTAGCAGCTTTTGGCAGAGATCCTAAGAAATCACTCAACACATTGCAGGTTCAAGTATGATTGTTTGAAGTTGTGTTGTTTTTCTATTTGGGATTTAACTTCAGATAATAGAATGATAGATAATAGAATGACAGCTGTTCAGCAGTAAGGAGTGTAAATAAACAACTTTGGATGCCTAACACGTACTGACAGTTATCTTCCATTTTTGTCAAAGAGCAGTAGCTTGACTCTATTTAATTTTCCATCCACTATTTAACCTTTATTTAACTAGACAAGTCAGTTAAGAACAAATTCTTATTTACAATGACAGCCTACTGGGGAACAGTGGGTTAACTGCCTTGTTCAGGGGCAGAACAACAGACTTTTACCTTGTCCGCTCAGGGATTCGATCCAGCAACCTTTCTGTTACTGGCCCTACACGCTAACCACGAGGCCACCTGCTGCCCCATTAGACAAAGCAGTTCAATTTACGTAAAAAGAAAAGACATTACAAATTTGAGAGACAATGACAAACAACTTTTATTAAATCATTTTTTGTTGTTGTAGTTAGTCACAGCTGCTCCAACATGTGTATTTACAAATAATGGCCTTCGTATGAAATACATTTGCAGAAAAATCTGGTGAAGCGAGTTAGACCAGGAAGAGAGGGAGGAGTTACAACGGTCTGGGGAGGTGAGGACAATAGGTCTGGGACAAGAGGACAGGGGACATGGACAGAGGCCAGGGGACATGGACAGAGGCCAGGGGACATGGACAGAGGCCAGGGGACAGGGACAGAGACCAGGGGACATGGACAGAGGCCAGGGACAGGGGACATGGACAGAGGCCAGGGACAGAGGCCAGGGGACATGGACAGAGGCCAGGGACAGGGGACATGGACAGAGCACAGAAGACAGGGACAGAGGACAGGGGACAGATACATAAAGTAGGACAGGGTACATAGGAGGGCACAGTGACATTAGGTTCAGGCTAAATGGCTACAGTAACAGGTACCAAATTCAGGTGAAGAGCTCCTCCAATCAGACTCCCTGTTCACCCTGTAACAAAACTGCATCTAATACTCTACATCAACGGTTGAATAGAAAATTACAGTTAACTGATTTAGGACATTGTGATATGCACAGAAAACCAGCACTCAACAAGCTTTACAAAAAAATGGACATTCCATCTCCTGAATTCAGGTACAACAACATGGTGCTACTGACTACTGAAGCTTCATCTGAAACCATTGGAGAGACCACAGACAAACTAAGCAGGTACAAGAACTCAAAACATCAGGCACCTAAACCACATTCCAGATGAAAATACTACTAAGTAAAGGTCTGGTCAAAAGGGGAGAGCGATAGGAGTGTGGTCTGGTTCTTGGAATGGGCATGGATGGATATAGTGCACTTCCAATAGCAGAGACCTTAACTTCAACCTCCACACACACACACACGCACACACACGCACACACACGCACACACACACACTGCACAGTTGATATTTGAGACGCTTACACATAATGCTAACTGCACGGTGGATTCAGAATTGACAGATATAGACTGTAACATTGATCATGTTTCTCATACAAAAAGACATTTAGAAATGAAACCAACCGTTTTTTTTATATCAAACATTTAAATTTTTCTCACCAACAACATTAACAATGTCTCCCTTAACTCTGGTTGCCCCTCAAAGAAGTGTGAGAATCACTGCTCTAACACTGTACGTTCTATTAGCCTACAGCTGGATACACAGTACCCATAAAACAAGGTGATCCGTATTTCCCAATGGTCCCCGAAGTGAATGTCGGTGACAATGAATTTAGACTTTTCCTATCTACAGATTTGGTCAAACTGAATCCCACAATGACAGCCTACAGAGGCAGAGGCTAAATGTATTTCTCACTGATAGACCATTCGACCCTTTACAAAGGAGGTGGGTGAGTGTCAGTACACTAAATAGACTGTGTATAAGTAAGTGAAGGGACTGAGGGAAATATTTACCAAGTGTTCCTGGGTTTGAGAAGCCGATTTCTATTGATCTCAGCTGGGGTCTCTCTCTCACCTCATCACTCACTCCGGTCCACTGGGCTGAACAGGACACCTCTCTCTCCCCTGCTAGTGAACCTATCCAGAGACTGAACAGGACACCTCTCTCACCGCTGCTAGGGAACCTATCCAGAGACTGAACAGGACACCTCTCTCACCGCTGCTGGTGAACCTATCCAGAGACTGAACAGGACACCTCTCTCTCCCCTGCTAGTGAACCTATCCAGACACTGAACAGGACACCTCTCTCGCCCCTGCCAGGGAACCTATCCAGAGACTGAACAGGATACCTCTCTCGCCCCTACTAGTGAACCTATCCAGAGACTGAACAGGACACCTCTCTCGCCCCTACTAGTGAACCTATCCAGAGACTGAACAGGACACCTCTCTCGCCCCTGCTAGGGAACCTATCCAGAGACTGAACAGGACACCTCTCTCGCCCCTGCTAGGGAACCTATCCAGAGACTGAACAGGACACCTCTCTCGCCCCTGCTAGTGAACCTATCCAGAGACTGAACAGGACACCTCTCTCGCCCCTACTAGGGAACCTATCCAGAGACTGAACAGGACACCTCTCTCGCCCCTGCTAGGGAACCTATCCAGAGACTGAACAGGACACCTCTCTCGCCCCTACTAGGGAACCTATCCAGAGACTGAACAGGACACCTCTCTCCCTCTCTCTCCTGGTGGTCTTTTCTTTTTCCATTCCAGAAATAACCAACGCATGGCCACCCAGCATGTGGTCTGCAAGGACGCTGCTCCACACGACATCAAAGACACGGCTAAATCATACCAGAGCTGCAGCTGCTATAGAGGAACCTTATGTCCACAACGTTACCACAACCTTCCTGCAAAGTTAGGAGAACTGCGGGGACGTGTGGGTGGATCATCACTGCATAGTCGCTAACCTATCAATATCAATATCAATGCAAGTGTGTGCTGTTTGCCTGGCAGAACCCAAGAATACTACTAAAAACATAATTGAAACTAATCGTGTTAGCTACAGAATGGTGTCCTCCCTGTACCTTGTGTTTATAAACGTAAATGTAGTTTGGTAAAGGTTATGACAATGTTTCCAAATGAAGTAGTGGATTGTAATATGGGCTGACTTGTTAGTACGCATATAGTTTGTGTTTACTGTTACAGAGAAGATCACAGTTATAACTCACATTCCTACACCCTCTGATACAACAAGCGACTCTCTGTCCTCTTCCCTGAACTCAGCTGGATAAAAAACAATCCAATTCAATTACATTTTGAGTCCAAGCCCAGAAATTTAATGTGTACGAGTAATGAAATATAAGCATACCTGTCTTAAACAAAAAGAGAGACTGATGCTTTTTCGTGGTGGGATGTTTTGGGCTTCTCTCTGCTGTAGTTACAGTGACAGAACCAGGACAGTCATCAGAAAAGGGACAGAGCACGAGGACTCAAGAATAAATAGGAAAATACATTTGCCTGACAAAATACCATATCAGCTCCCACGCTCCTCGCAAATATACACCCGTGTTGGCTGCTCAACTTGAATTATGTGATTTATTTCAAAAATACATTAATCAATCACTAATTCCCCTAAAAGGACAGAAAGTACTAAACATGGGGGCTTATTTTCTCCGGTTAATCTCAAACATCCTCTCCCAGTCTCTGAGTCATTGAATCCAACCCCCATCACCTGAGAGGAACTTCTAATGGACTCTTCAAAGGAAAGAAAACAACAGACAACCCTCCGCTTGGCAACAGGATTTCTCCAAGCTACAACCATGGCTTTGGATCCTCGTTTCACCGTTGATTGGCCAGCATGCCTTGTCCTCATTTTATTGGCCAGTATACCTTGGCCTCATTTGATTGGCTGATCTGATCAGTCACAAGCCTTCTTCAAACGATCAATTGTCATTTGCCACATGACTTCATCATATTCTCAATCAAAGTCATTTGGGGGTTTGGAAAATGTTTTTGTTCCGTAGTTTAATCTTGCAAAATGTTTGGTGTGGCTACAGAGGAGGGCGGGCGAGAGAGAGAGAGAGAGAGAGAGAGAGAGAGAGAGAGAGAGAGAGAGAGAGAGAGAGAGAGAGAGAGAGAGAGAGAGAGAGAGAGAGAGAGAGAGAGAGAGAGAGAGAGCATGTGTTAGTGTGTGAGAGGGTGTGGGGAGAGCAAATTCAACGGCATACCATGGCCTTCAAATATCAAAATTCACAGGAAAGTAAAATGACAAAAAGGCTTTTGGCATCTTAACTCCCCAAAGCAACGTTTATAAAAAGGACTTCCACTTATAAGTCTCTCCTCTCCCTTGCACTGAGAGAGACTGTCTGTTAAAAAGTGCTCCTTGGGGGTTGTGGGGGGCCTGTGGTCCAGTCAGGGCGGTCCACTCCGCTCTGTCTAAAACCCTCAGGCTGGGCGCTATGAAGACAAGATGGCCGCCAGGAGAAGCAGGGAGGAGGTCACCAGCAGGCCGGCGGTCTGAACCCGGCCCACGGAGTTGACGTCACCTCGGGATGGCTCAGCTGACTCGTGGCTGGTGTCATCTAGATGGAGGGAGGAAAAGATGGAGGAGAGAGGAAAGAGAAGGAGATAAGAATCATTGGAGAAGAGACATCATTCACATGCAAGACTGAAACATGAATGTGTGAAATTAAGTAGTGGCTTTGTCATTCCATAAATTGTCTATGTGACTGACATATTGGACCATTGGAAGAATGGGAAAATAAGAGCCTCTTCGGGATTCTGTATCAGGAAATACAATTTGTCATTCCTGGATAAACGCACGCACAGGCAGGCAGGCACACACCCAAAGACACATACACACACTTTATAGAGTCAAACAAACCTCTTGGTTCTAGGGAATTGTCCACTCTCTCATTGACGTCAAAGACCCGATCGTGAACACTGACAGTTTTCACACAATTGTCTGCAACAAAAGGAGTTGGGATGTGAACATTCATAGCGAGCCCAAGATTGATATCAGACTTTCACATAATGCAATAAAAGTTGTCCACAGATTGAAAGAATAGAGAATGGAATGTTCTTTCAGAAATACATTTACTTGCTGGTCTGACGAACACCTTCAGTCGTAGGCAACTTCTCCTTCCATTGTCAGCAATGGTGGAAGCTGTGAAAACATTTCAGATATGTTAAGAACAATGCTTACGTACTTCAACGCTAACAGCAAAGACCTGAGATCTATTCTGTACAGACACACACTACCGGTCAAAAGTTTTAGAACACCGACTCATTCAAGGATTTTTCCTTATTGTTACTATTTTCTACATTGTAGAATAATAGTGAAGACATCAAAACGATGAAATAGCATATATGGAATCATTTAGTAACCAAAAAAGTACATTTTATATTTGATATTCTTAAAATAGCCACCCACAGGTGGGCCTTGTTAAAAGTTCAAATGGAATTTATTTCCTTCTTATTGCGTTTGAGCCATTCAGTTGTGTTGTGACATGGTAGACCTATTTGGTAAAAGGCCACGTCCATATTAGGGCAACAGCTCAAATAAGCAACGAAACCACTACTAAAGGACACCAATAATAAGATGAAACTGGTTTGGGCCAAGAAATATGAGCAATGGACATCTTTGTGAGATGTGGTGTGGGTGAACGGATGATCTCCGCATGTGTGGTTCCCACCATAAGGCATGGGGGAGGTGTTATGGTGTTGGGGTGCTTTTCTGGTGACACTGTCTATAATTTATTTAGAATTCAAGGCACACTTAACCAGCATGGCTACCACAGCATTCTGCAGCAATACTCCATCCCATCTAGTTTGCGCTTAGTGGGACTATCATTTGTTTTCAACAGGACAATGACTCAACATACCTCCAGACTGTGTAAGGGCTATTTTACCAATAAGGGGAGTGATGGATTGCTGCATCAGATGACCTGGCCTCCACAATCACCTGACCTCAAACCAATTGAGATGGTTTGGGATGAGTTTGACAGCAGAGTGAAGGAAAAACAGTCAACAAATGCTCAGCAGATGAGGGAACTCCTTCAAGACTGTTGGAAAAGCATTATAGGTGAAGCTGGTTGAGAGAATTTCAAGAGCGTGCAAAACTGTCATCAATGCAAAGGGTGGCTATTTGAAGAATCTCAAATATAAAATATATTTTGATTTGTTTAAAAAAAAATTGGTTACTACATGATTCCGTTGTGTTATTTCATATTGATGTCTTCACTATTATTCTAGGTTCTGAAAGGATGCAACTTGTGATGAATGTAGCATATTGTAGGCCACTTTTACGAATTAGCAGTGTTGATCAACACCTGAAACACATTTCAATTGGCTACTGAGTGAGGGCAACATCTGCGACATAGACTTCCATTAGCTTTAAACAACACGAACACCTGCCCCCTTCAATTTTGATTGGCTTTCAAGAGACATCCACACCGGCTACTCAAACGTCTATTGGCTGAAAGAACTGTCTGCACCTGCTACTCAAACTTCTATTGGCTCCAAATGTTGTCCACATATGCAACACAGAATTCGATTGGCTCAGAGTAACATCACCATCTGCTATGAATGATTTGATTGGCTGCAGAGGCCGTCAACACCTGCCACTGGGTTCTATTAGCAGTAAAGTAGCACAACCCTGCAACACACTACTCTGGATAACTGAAATATGACAGCTGCTTCACTAAATCCCTATGGTGGCAGGTCACTTCAACTCAGGCCGCTTCACCTTCTGACCTGTCAACAACTAGACAATGTCACCTAGGACGTAGTCACCAAAGTGACAAACTTGACTGCGGGTGTTTCACATTGTGTGATGTCTTGAGAAGCAATAGTTCTGAAGTCCCTATCTCACTTCTATTCTGAAAGTAGGTTGTGACTGAGATCTTGTTCTTGTTGCTAGTTTGACAGACCCTGACCGTGACTGTATTCTTCCCCTCTATAGAATGCCTCTCTTATTCTCCCACCCAGCAACCCCCAACTCTATGGGCCCCTATGTTCTGACCCCGTCATTTCCTGGCCTGCCTGGGGTCTCAAGCTGCTCTTAATCTAGACATAAACCCCCACCCCTCAGGGCACCATCATGCTGTTTGTGTGTGGGTGTGTGTGTATGTGCATGTGTGTGTGCGTGTGTGTGTGTGTGTGTGTGTGTGTGTGTGTGTGTGTGTGTGTGTGTGTGTGTGTGTGTGTGTGTGTGTGTGTGTGTGTGTGTGTGTGTGTGTGTGTGTGTGTGTGTGTGTGTGTGTGTGTGTGTGTGTGTGTGTGCGTGTGTGTGTGTGTGTGTGTGTGTGTGTGTGTGTGTGTGTGCGTGTGTGTGTGTGTGCATGTGTGTGTGCGTGTGAGTGTGTGTGCGTGTGAGTGTGTGTGCGTGTGCGTGTGCGTGTGCGTGTGCGTGTGTGTTTGAGATAGAGAGAGAGCAATACAGTTTATCTATAGAGTGTCCTATAGCCTATCATCTATCTTGATACACTCTTCTTCCCCGTGAATGATACTGGCAGTCAATTCCTGATAAAAACGAGCCATGTCAGTATTTCCATGACTGAAGACTGAGGTTACGATTTTAAAGCACTTAGCGTGGCTATGAAATATGATAAAAATTGTCTTTAGAACTTGATGTGGAGAGTTATATTGGCAGTGTGGCGTCAATCATGGCTCTTCTGTCTGTGTCAGCGAGTATCGTGTAACTTACCTCACACCCCTACAGTGGCAGGCACTCAGGCCAGACTGTACTAGCTCCCTTTCTATTCCCAGTCAGTCAATCAGACAGACAGAGACAGAGCCTGGACTCCACAATACCCCACACAGCCGTGAGCTGCTTTTCTACGACCCCGTCTCACGCGCTGCGACACTAGATCCCAGGTTAGTCATGCCATGCGGCCGAGTGGAGGAGATTAGCATCCTCTTGTGAACACACACCATCCCATAAACTTCTCACATGTCCACGCACACTATACACATGCAGACACTCCCGAACACACACACACACCACCAGACACACACACCACCAGACACACACACATTACCAGACACAAGCTAGGGGCTCATATGCCGTGTAACTTAAGTCTGGGGTATAGACCGGAGATGAATTGGAGATCTGATATAAATACGATGGGATCAGATGATTCCCTTGTGATCAGTTTGTATCTGTCGGAACAAAGCAAAACCCTAGACAGTGGAACAAACACACTGTTGAACAGGGTTTATCTCATTATCTATGTAGATCTTCAGACTGTGTACGGAGTAGGACCTGGGCTTTTGAAGCTTTACAGCATACAGTCAGCCCTAGTCACACAGAGAGAGACAGACTCTCCACTGTCTCCCCAGATAATTGGATTTCTATCCCCTGAGATTTGGATCACACTTCCCCATTGGCTATTTTAGAAAAACATGCAGCTGTAGCCTGGGAGAAGCCCGGGTTCACATCCAGCCATCAGGACATGCTGAACTTTGAACCCCCCCCCCCTCAGGACGCCCCTTCTGATCCCCCTGATAGCTTCCTGCAGACATCTGACCCAGGGCCAACCGCAGGTGTCAGCCATTTGATTTAACCCACCCCATGTCCCACCGCACCCGTTCCTTTCCTCTCGTCGCCTGGGGGGTTAACTATCCACGGGGGGGGACAAAGGGTTGTCTGTCTGTCCTCTGCGCTGAGTCGTTGTCACCGGCACATGTCAACCCCCAAACACTTGACTTACTTGCTCTACGTTCTCAGCTCTATTGTCCAGTAGTGTTACAACATGTGCTAGTATCATCTGACAATGTAACTCTTTAGTCATACTTGACAGATCAGACACATGCAATGTGATACTGAAACTGATATCACATGGTTTATTGTGAGATATCCAGCTTTTCTGGAACTACATAGAGGGACATGATGTTGGAGCAGATTAGTGTACACCTCGGTATGTTCCCCGGGGTGTGATTACGTACACGCCTTTTTGTTATTTCATCCTCCTCGCAGGTGACGTGTTCTTGGTGAAAAACAGCCTCTTTTCTGAGTGAATCTTTAACTGTTGAATAATAATTCTGGGGCAAGGAAGGAAATGCCTTCAGGCCATGTGGCCAGTCTCTCTTTCTCATTCTCTCTCCCCCAGTTTCACTGTAAAAGCCAGTATGGCAATATATACTTGATGGCTATTTTGACTCCATCTTGGCTCTCCTATTAGCACATTAAACAGAGACTGAGAGACAACCTAACGTAAAGTCCATAACCTGCCCCAGACCATCCTTTATTCAATCTATCCAATCCAGTAGAATAACATCCTAGGAGATTGGGCAGGTCATCATATCATGTGCCTTTAAGGACTGCCAATTCGTCAGGCAGCTTTCTCCTAAATCACATGACGGGGGTCTGAGGCGTGCAGCTGAGGCCGAGGCTGAGGCTACTGAGGAGTAGGCCTAAGTGAAGCCATCTCTGTAAGAGGAATCAGAAATACTGTAGCCTAACAGGCCGCCCGGTGTTATCTCTTATTTAGTCTCAGATCTCTGCCTTGTAGGGCTCCGATTTGACTTGTAAAAACATGGCTTCAGATGCTTGTGTTCCAGAGGCCTTCTCACGAGCAGCAGAAAGTTGAGCCTGGCGAGTTTGTAACAAAGACTCTTCATATGGAGACCATGAGAATGGAGATGTTTTCCCTCCGGCAAATGTTGGGTTATGAACCTCTTTTCCAGGACTAACAAAACACAGTTCTACTTTGCTATTGTCCCCCCCCCCCCCGCAGTCAGTTCCATGCTTGGACTCAAAATGCTTGGCCTCACATCACACCCTTGAATCGTCTAAGTATGTTGTGTTTTTCCATAGTAGCCAGAGCCCACAACATAATAACTCTTCACTGATATCATAAATGCCATGCAGGAAGACTGTGGCAACTCTCTCTCTCTGCCTTTAAGCAAAGCATTCCTGTATTCCTGTACTGTGGTACCAACTGTGTTTTTCTATGATATGTAAATGAGTGGTATTCAGGCATACATGGCCCTGATAACTCAATTTGTTGGGGCATGGCGCTTGCACCAGCAGAGTTGTGGGTTTGATTCCCGTACTTTATACTGAATGCTTTTGTTAACTTTAAGCTTATTTGACTATAAGCATGTGCTAAATTACCATAAAGATTACCATTACTCACAGATGTAGTAGTACTCTCTGCCGGGGCGGAACTCGAAGCCCAGAGAGAAGGGGGTGAAGAGCTGGAACTTCTCGGAGAACTTCAGAGGTCCGTTTGGGGAGTGGGGCCTGTTACACTCCCAGCGTTTGAAGCCCTTGGCCGTGTGGTCACAGGAGCTGTAGCCGTCGTAGTTGACCATGTAGAGGACGTAGTGCTCTGTCCGCTCCTCTGGGACAGAGTCCAGGTAGTGGGGACAGAAGACGTCCAGGTAGTCGTTTATACACACGTCGATGTGGTAGTCACCCCGGTAGAACCTGGGAAGGAAAGCAGAAGGGTTATGGAGTAGGAGTCTTCAAGACCACAAGGTCTAATAGTATTGATACTATCACACATTTCCATGACTCTACCGGCCTTGATGTCATCACTGATCTCACACTGTTGGATGGGTAAAGTATACGCAAGAGCTTCATTATGTAGCTCTCACCTAGTGTGTCATGTCAGGTCGGTGATGACTTGGAAGAGGGGAATAACATAAGATACACTAAATGTTTGTGCCCTAAACTAGAGAAAATGCAACCAGATGTGTTGTGAAAGACAGAGACACTTCAGACTGCCAGGTATGCCAGGTATTCATTCCTGTGGAGTGATGGGGAACACAAATTCCCACCGGCGCCATATACGGTTGCATTTCTGATGCTTTTAGTGGAGCCAGATTGGGATAGGATGGTCCGGCACGTCTCAGGAGTCGCTAATGGCCCGAGCTCGGTATCACTGACATACTGCGGATGTCTTCAATACTCCACCCCTGTTCATTGACACACTGGGGCCGGGGGGAACAGGCTTGGAGACCGCGCCTGTGCATGCTGAGCACTGATGGTCCCATACGGGTGAACTCACTCTGGCTCTGTGGGAGGTTTCTCAAGTAAGGACTGAGACACACAGGCCAAGGAGCAGACGTTACACCCACCTAGCAACCTTTCCAGGGGGGAAAGGACCACTCAGAACTGATTCAGGGTCAGGTGAGAGAGGAGCCTGCGTTGGACGGCAGTTGCAGCTGTTCTCACTGACACGTACATTTCCAGGCTTTAAGAGGCATATTTTAAAAATGTATTTTACCTTTATTTAACTAGGCAAGTCAGTTAAGAACAAATTCTTATTTTCAATGACAGCCTAGGAACAGTGGGTTGACTGCCTTGTTCAGGGGCAGAACGACAGATTTGTACCTTATCAGCTCATGGATTTGAACTTGCAACCTTTCGGTTAATAGTCCAACGCTATAACCACTAGGCTACCCTGCCACCCCGTATAAAGGGTGGTGTGTGTGGGTTGGGACCTGCTGGGGGTATCAGGTTGTCATTATACGGATTGCAAATGTGCTGCAGGATTAGTGACTGTACTACTGGGTTTGGTGGGCCACAGAGGTGTGTGTGTGCTTGTGTGTGTATGTGTGCGTATGTGCGTGCGTGCGTGTGTGTGTGTGTGTGTGTCCTATATTATGTGTGAGAGTGTGTCAATGTGTGTGATTCTCATCATTTTTCTCTCAAGTTATAGTCTGGTCAAACACAAAACCAAAGCCTTGTTTTCTCTCTAGTTATAGCCTGGTCAAACATGAAACCAAAGCCTTGTTTTCTCTCCACTTTTCTCATGCTCCAGCTGAGTGCTGTGGCTCCAGGCAGACACAGCAGGGCTTCAATCAGCCTCAGTTTCAGAGGCTTTCACTGATACCATAACTGACAGAGGGCAACCAAACCACAGAAAGCCACCAGTAAGTATCACTTCCTCAGCCAGAGGCACTGTGGGATAGCCAGCATGGTCTGTCCATCTCCTTAAGCTTTTAATGCTACCTTTCAAGTCAACCTGTGTGTACATGTAGATGCTCTCACCTAACTGTCACTCAAATCTGGCCTTAGACCTGCCATAAAGATTAACACAGATTAGAGAAGAGAGTTCGGCTCGATGTTCGTCTGACCGAGAGGTGAGGAGTGGTCACTTTTCTGAACATGACGAGCGGAAGATTTACGTCAGATGAGCTAACAGGGACAGCAGAGAGGATTACTCTGGCCCTCCTGGAGAGTATGCTCACCACAGATACACTGAGAGAGCCTTCCTTGTGAGTGATAGTGCCCAATATCGATCCACACTGAGCCATATTCTTGAACCATAATGCCGAGACATATGTCTCAGTCTGAAGCTCATTAGCACCTCGAGTGTGAGTTTTCAATCTTTTTCAGAGTCCTTTTGGGAGTTTGCACAAAAAACAATGACGAATGAGGATACGTTCGAAGTCTCTTACAACGAACATAAATGTAGCAGGAAGTAAATAACGCAGGCTTTAAAACTGACGACAACGTGATTAAGAAATCAACACCGTCATTTGTTAATTCAGTTGTTCAATGTAACGCGATGAGCCAATAGAGTTTAAAAAAATAAGACACCAGTAAGTGTCTGTCGTGTTTGGGATTAATTACGCTTGATTGGCTGAATTACTCACAGCCACTTAGACAGGCTCATGTCTGATTCAGGGGCAAGTACTCTTAACAAAGCACACTCATAACGATAATCCTTCTTTTTACTCCTCTAATCCTATCTTTGCTCCTCTTTCTCCCGCTCTCTTTCGCTCAGGTGACCAAGCACGGGTAATGAATGGTTTGCACCCTGGTTCAGAGGAGGAGAGGAGGAGGGAGAGAGAGAGAAAGCCTTCCTGGTGTTTTCTACAACACATGATTACAGTGGGGTCAGAGCAAGGTCAGATTCCAATGGTTTTATAACAATGGGAGAAAAGAGGAAACACTTTCCCTGCTCAGACCACATGAAACTGCTGACCTGTCCCGAACCACATAATGGGACTATAACAACTGTCTAAATACAAACTAAATGGTCATGGGAGCAAACATTTCAAGGTTCAACTGCACTGTCTCTCACATTATTACATTGTTTTCCATTGAAAACCTATGAGTCAACAATCATAGCTTAAAGCAATGTGTATTACAGACCACAGTCTCTGTGCTTGGGTTTTAAAATATTTCCTTGATATCTATTCTCCTGACATTTGTTGTGTGTTCTACACACTCGCACAAGCACACACCCCACATCGTATGTAGTTCATATCCTTGACCTCTAGGGGGAGCTCTTTAGGTAGGTCATTTCACTACTGTGGCCCCACAGGGTAGAGGCTAATACATCTGGTCATTTGACCCTGGGCTCTGATGTCAGCATATGGAGTCTATCTTTCCCTCTGCCTGGTGTTCCCCCTCTCCCTCAGGGCAGGAGGACCTGACCCCCATCCACCCGGCCGATCATTCATAGCACTGGGAACCTGTGCCACCAACCCCACCACCAGCCATGGTTCAGACATCATTACCTCCACTGATCAGTGATCACACACATCTGTGCAGATAAACACACACACACACACACGCGCACACACACAGAGAGAGGGAGTGCTGTCTGCCAGGGTTCAGAGGCAGACTGGGTGTTGACAGCAAAAATGGATGAGAAAAGAGAAACTATTTTTTTTTAAATACACTTCTCTCTTTTCTTTGTGGTCAATTTCCCTGGGAACAAAAGGTTTTCTCTGAGCTTGTCAGACAAGGGCGAGAGTAACTGAATTTTAGATTGTAAACCATTGCTGTTTGTGGGAGGTAGGTCCTACATGGCAGGAATATTACAATGAGAGCAACAGAGAAAGAATATAGACAGAATATAGAGTAGGAGAGTGAGAACTAGAGTGCTAAGGAGAGAAACAAAAACAGAAAGAGAAGTTTACAGTAATACTAAGCTGTTTTCCCTGAATGACATCAGAAGTTAAGTCACAGTACAGGACAGGTTAATGAATGATGATGCTATTCTGGTGGTCAAAGGGTCAAATAGGCAGCATGGAGTGAGTGTCACACTCAACACACACATACACAACAGGCACACACACACACACACACACACACACACACACACACACACACACACACACACACACACACACACACACACACACACACACACACACACACACACACACACACACACACACACACACACAAAGACACAGCAGGGCTCCATCACTCAGTCAGTGCTTAACCCCAGGGGCTGACAGCTCATACCATAAACCCCGGGTCTTGAGGCAGACCCTCACACAGGCTGCCATCACACTGACTTATGACAGAGCTGTGCTCTACCTCTTTTACACGCACAGGGTGCTCAAATTCAAGGATACACACACACACACACACAGAGATCTCAGGGTGTTCTCCGCCTAGCTCAGAAGCCACTTAACTGGAGAACCCCAAGACTTGTTAAAATAACCCTACTAAATATGGCACACTCAACACCTTGGACAGAACAGGTGTAACATATAGCCCTAGATCATAGAAACAGACGCCTAGATCTACAGAAAACAGAAACATCAATGATGGAGCATGAGCTTGGATCCCAAATAGATTGCCTGTCTAGATGGCTAGATGCTCCCTATCACTATCAGACATTCCACTCAGGAGGATATCAATCTGACACATAAGAGCCTGGCCAGGGGTGAGAGGTCACTGACAGACCATTATTCATCTAGGGCCTCAGTATTTGGCCAATGTCTGAGCCCGGTGACGGGGATGACTCCAGGGTCGTCCATCTTAGGAGCTGTTGTGTAGGTGGCGGGGCTGCTAAGGGACGGAAGGGGAAGTTTAAAATGGTGGATCCATGAGGCTTAGAACAAACAGAGTGGCCCAGCCCTCTCATTAAACACACACACACACACACACACACACACACACACACACACACACACACACACACACACACACACACACACACACACACACACACACACACACACACACACACACACACACACACACACACACACACACACACACACACACACACACACACACACGAATACATACACACACAGACACAAAGTAATGGTATAAGCATCTGTGAGTTATACAGGAAGGGTCTACCTCAGTCCGTGTTTGACTTACATGACCCTGATCCCCCTCACCGGGCTGGAGTTTTGACATTTGACCCGTCACTCCGGGGGATTTGAACCCCCCGCGCCACCCTATCACTTTACTGCACCCCAGGGAACTCCAACCCGCCCTGCCCTGGGCCAAACCAGCCCTGTATAGTGGTGAGAGAAGAAAAACACTACGTCTGGACTCAATCACCCACCCATGACAAGGCTCCACAGCGTTCACACACACCACCAGTCATCCACTAGTGAGGTCTTACCCATATCACCGTGGGGTAACATTGACTAAGTTGAGTAATAGTGTTCTGTTGGAAGACGGTAAAAAAAACTAAATGACGCTGTTGGATATTTGTTGTGTTCAAGGTTGGCAAAAGTCAGAAAGGCGAAAGACGAGGAGAACAGAAAAGAGAGAAGCAAGGCGAAAAAGAGGGCGAAAAGGAGGGATGAGAAAAGGGGGAAGAAGGAGCAAATTGGGAATAGGAGAGGGAAGGAAAGAGGGATGTGCTCAGGTCAGATGTAACATGGGTAACGTAGAACCAGAGAGGGGTCGGTAGATTCCTGTTAGAGTGTAAGAGGGGGTGGTCCGGCCGCCACTGAGGGGGAACCATTCTGTTCTGTCAACAAACAGCAACAGGCCCAGAAAAAAACAGCACATGTAAAATCATGTAAGGGCTAAACATAGAGCGCCCCTCAGAGTGCCAGGCATGCCAGCGCCAAGTCACAACACCTGCCACCCTCAATCGCACCCCTCTAGGCCCCATAACCCACCTTTCTTCACCCTGCCACTCCAGGAGGACATCATCTTATCCAGGACATCATCTCAAACTCAGCCATTGTGACTTTTCAAAGGGCAAGTTTTATATCCAAATTGAACATTTATATAAAACGGCAACCCACAGCTAATATTCACACCGTGGCCCCATTAAAGAGTTTCATAGCCAAACGCTCACACACAGAAAGTTTAGCGATGCAGCTCATATTGTTCTGAGATCAAGGCCAAAGGACAGCAGGAACAAAAGCCGGTCCTAATCACAGGCCAAGATCAAGCAGACAAAAGCAGCCCACCCCCGATGTCATGGATGGACCAGCCCAGATAAAAGCAGCCCACCCCCGATGTCATGGGGACCAGCCCAGACATTCCCTTTACCAGCTGGTCACATGCCCCTACAGCACCTGCTCAGGCCTCGCTGAAGCCAACACTGACTCATCCTCCTCCTCTCTGTCCTTCAAAACGGATTCCAGATCAGCTCTCCCAATCCCAGCCCTAACACCAACCATTAAAAGAAAAGAAACAAATCTGATCCTGGGCCAGCTGTCTAAGGGGTAATACAAGCCACATGTCACTGGCTGTTTATATATTTGTCCAGGGATGTACAGTGTCTTTCTGGTGATAGAGTAGGTAATAACAGAGCAAGAGAGGTTCTTTTGATAGATCACCTCATGACAGGCCAGTTTCCATCCCAAAGAACATTGAGTCAGACACTTCTCTGTCTGAGGTACGACGCCAAAGGAATAGAGACGTAGAGTAAGACCGATGCTCTGTCTCCCTCAGACCATCCATCCACTCCGTGTTGGATCAGTGTATGTGTGTTATTAAGCCTGACCCAGCAGTTTGGATCTCATCTCAGTATCGTCATGGACGGCAGAGCTGAGCACATGTTCAGGTTAAAGAGCCTTCCTTTCATCTGGGCATGGTTCCGTCTATACCAATCCCATCCACACAAAGGGCTGTGTGAAAAAAAATGTGTAGGCTATGTGTACGTGTGAATGCGTGAGTGCATTTTTTGTGTGTGTGTGTGTGGGGGGGGCTTTTTGGCTATGTACTGCTGCCAGATTCAGAAGGAGGACTGTGTGCTGAATCATTATCACTGGGTTTTAGTGAACCGACTGTAGTGATTAGCCCCAGACACTGAACCATGGGCCACCTCATTTACCACACCACTTGATGTGATTGTTATTGGAGTGGAGATACTACCCTCCTGTGCAAACGCCACCTTTCCTCTCCTCTCACTTCTGCACAGTCACTAAGTGTCCTTGCCTCAGAGAGAGAGAGGGAGGGAAAACGAGAGAGAGAGAGATAGGCGAGTTAGTGATAAAGTGTGAGGCACAGAGAGATAGAGGAAGGAGAAAGGAGAAAGGAGAGAAGAACAAGTGTGTGAGAGGGAGAGAGACAAGAGAGAGAAAGAGAAGAGAAAAATAGGGGCAGGTGAGAGAGAGACAGAAGAGGAAAGAGAGATGTGCAGTTCCAGCAGGCCTGGAGCACAGTGGTGTGTACATAAATACACCCCCCTTGTGAATGACAGGCATGCTAGTCCCTCATCTACCCCATGTGGAGAGAGGAGCAGGGAGGCTGCAGCCATCTTAACCCTTACTGTCAGCTCACTTTACAGCCCTACAGAACAGAACACTGCTGCAGGCGCTCACTGTCATGGCTATTGGCTAACCTCTACACCATCTTAAAACCCTAACTGCCCAGTAACCATAGTGATCCTGAAACAGTAAATGCATAAAGCCTGTATGTCATCATCTCTACACATAACCATTCGTGCCTTCTATATGTTCTGCTTGTTCTATATGTTCTGCATCTTCTATATGTTCTGCATGTTCTATATGTTCTTAATGTTCTATATGTTCCTCATGTTCTATATTACATTTACATTTACATTTAAGTCATTTAGCAGACGCTCTTATCCAGAGCGACTTACAAATTGGTGCATTCACCTTATGACATCCAGTGGAACAGCCACTTTACAATAGTGCATCTAAATATTTTAAGGGGGGAGGGGGGTGAGAAGGATTACTTTATCCTATCCTAAGTATTCCTTAAAGAGGTGGGGTTTCAGGTGTCTCCGGAAGGTGGTGATTGACTCCGCTGTCCTGGCGTCGTGAGGGAGTTTGTTCCACCATTGGGGAACCAGAGCAGCGAACAGTTTTGACTGGGCTGAGCGGGAACTGTACTTCCTCAGTGGTAGGGAGACGAGCAGGCCAGAGGTGGATGAACGCAGTGCCCTTATTTGGGTGTAGGGCCTGATCAGAGCCTGGAGGTACTGAGGTGCCGTTCCCCTCACAGCTCCGTAGGCAAGCACCATGGTCTTGTAGCGGATGCGAGCTTCAACTGGAAGCCAGTGGAGAGAGCGGAGGAGCGGGGTGACGTGAGAGAACTTGGGAAGGTTGAACACTAGACGGGCTGCGGCGTTCTGGATGAGTTGTAGGGGTTTAATGGCACAGGCAGGGAGCCCAGCCAACAGCGAGTTGCAGTAATCCAGACGGGAGATGACAAGTGCCTGGATTAGGACCTGCGCCGCTTCCTGTGTGAGGCAAGGTCGTACTCTGCGGATGTTGTAGAGCATGAACCTACAGGAACGGGCCACCGCCTTGATGTTAGTTGAGAACGACAGGGTGTTGTCCAGGATCACGCCAAGGTTCTTAGCACTCTGGGAGGAGGACACAATGGAGTTGTCAACCGTGATGGCGAGATCATGGAACGGGCAGTCCTTCTCCGGGAGGAAGAGCAGCTCCGTCTTGCCGAAGTTCAGCTTGAGATGGTGATCCGTCATCCACACTGATATGTCTGCTAGACATGCAGAGATGCGATTCGCCACCTGGTCATCAGAAGGGGGAAAGGAGAAGATTAATTGTGTGTCGTCTGCATAGCAATGATAGGAGAGACCATGTGAGGTTATGACAGAGCCAAGTGACTTGGTGTATAGCGAGAATAGGAGAGGGCCTAGAACAGAGCCCTGGGGGACACCAGTGGTGAGAGCGCGTGGTGAGGAGACAGATTCTCGCCACGCCACCTGGTAGGAGCGACCTGTCAGGTAGGACGCAATCCAAGCGTGGGCCGCGCCAGAGATGCCCAACTCGGAGAGGGTGGAGAGGAGGATCTGATGGTTCACAGTATCGAAGGCAGCCGATAGGTCTAGAAGGATGAGAGCAGAGGAGAGAGAGTTAGCTTTAGCGGTGCGGAGCGCCTCCGTGATACAGAGAAGAGCAGTCTCAGTTGAATGACTAGTCTTGAAACCTGACTGATTTGGATCAAGAAGGTCATTCTGAGAGAGATAGCGGGAGAGCTGACCAAGGACGGCACGTTCAAGAGTTTTGGAGAGAAAAGAAAGAAGGGATACTGGTCTGTAGTTGTTAACATCGGAGGGATCGAGTGTAGGTTTTTTCAGAAGGGGTGCAACTCTCGCTCTCTATGTTATTCATGTTCTATATGTTCTGCATGTTCTAAATGTCCTGCATGTTCTATATGTTCCTCATGTTCTATATGTTCTGTATGTTCTGCATATTCTATGTTCTGCATGTTCTATATGTTCTATATGTGCTGCATGTTCTATATGTTCTGCATATTCTACATGTTCTTCATGTTCTGCATATTCTATATGTTCTGCATGTTCTATATGTTCTGCATGTTCTATGTTCTTCATGTTCTATGTGCTGCATGTTCTATATGTTCTTCATGTTCTATATGTGATGCATGTTCTAAATGTCCTGCATGTTCTATATGTTCCTCAAGTTCTGCATGTTCTATATGTTCTGCATGTTCTATATGTTCTGCATATTCTATGTTCTGCATGTTCTATATGTGCTGCATGTTCTATATGGTATGCATGTTCTATATGTGTTGCATGTTCTATATGTTCTGCATATTCTATATGTCCTGCATGTTCTTCATGTTCTATATGTGCTGCATGTTCTATATGTTCTTCATGTTCTATATGTGATGCATGTTCTAAATGTCCTGCATGTTCTATATGTTCCTCAAGTTCTGCATGTTCTATATGTTCTGCATATTCTATGTTCTGCATGTTATATATGTTCTATATGTGCTGCATGTTCTATATGGTATGCATGTTCTATATGTGCTGCATGTTCTATATGTTCTGCATATTCTATATGTTCTGCATGTTCTATATGTTCTGCATGTTCTATATGTCCTGCATGTTCTATATGTTCTGCATATTCTATATGTTCTGCATGTTATATAAGTTCTATTTGTTCTGCATGTTCCATGTGTTCTTCATGTTCTATATGTTCTGCATATTCTATATGTTCTTCATGTTCTATATGTTTTGCATATTATATATGTTCTATTTGTTCTTCATGTTCTATATGTTCTATTTGTTCTTCATGTTCTATATGTTCCTCATGTTCTATATGTTCTATTTGTTCTGCATATTCTATATGTTCCTCATGTTCTATATGTTTTGCATATTCTATATGTTCTATTTGTTCTTCATGTTCTATATGTTCCTCATGTTCTATATGTTCTATTTGTTCTGCATATTCTATATGTTCCTCATGTTCTATATGTTCTATTTGTTCTGCATATTCTATATGTTCCTCATGTTCTATTTGTTCTGCATATTCTATATGTTCTTCATGTTCTATATGTTTTGCATATTCTATATGTTCTATTTGTTCTTCATGTTCTATATGTTCTGCATATTCTATATGTTCTATTTGTTCTTCATGTTCCTCATGTTCTATATGTTCTATTTGTTCTGCATATTCTATATGTTCTTCATGTTCTATATGTTTTGCATATTATATATGTTCTATTTGTTCTTCATGTTCTATATGTTCTATTTGTTCTTCATGTTCTATATGTTCCTCATGTTCTATATGTTCTATTTGTTCTGCATATTCTATATGTTCTTCATGTTCTATATGTTTTGCATATTCTATATGTTCTATTTGTTCTTCATGTTCTATATGTTCCTCATGTTCTATATGTTCTATTTGTTCTGCATGCTCCATATGTTCTTCATGTTCTATATGTTCTGCATATTCTATATGTTCTGCATGTTCTATATGTTCTGCATGTTCTATTTGTTCTTCGTGTTCTATATGTTCTATATGTTCTGCATATTCTATATGTTCTATTTGTTCTTCATGTTCCTCATGTTCTATATGTTCTATTTGTTCTGCATATTCTATATGTTCTTCATGTTCTATATGTTTTGCATATTCTATATGTTCTATTTGTTCTTCATGTTCTATATGTTCCTCATGTTCTATATGTTCTATTTGTTCTGCATATTCTATATGTTCCTCATGTTCTATATGTTTTGCATATTCTATATGTTCTATTTGTTCTTCATGTTCTATATGTTCTATATGTTCTATTTGTTCTGCATATTCTATATGTTCCTCATGTTCTATATGTTCTATTTGTTCTGCATATTCTATATGTTCCTCATGTTCTATATGTTCTATTTGTTCTGCATATTCTATATGTTCTTCATGTTCTATATGTTTTGCATATTCTATATGTTCTATTTGTTCTTCATGTTCTATATGTTCTGCATATTCTATATGTTCTATTTGTTCTTCATGTTCCTCATGTTCTATTTGTTCTGCATATTCTATATGTTCTTCATGTTCTATATGTTTTGCATATTCTATATGTTCTATTTGTTCTTCATGTTCTATATGTTCCTCATGTTCTATATGTTCTATTTGTTCTGCATATTCTATATGTTCCTCATGTTCTATATGTTCTATTTGTTCTGCATATTCTATATGTTCCTCATGTTCTATATGTTCTATTTGTTCTGCATATTCTATATGTTCTTCATGTTCTATATGTTTTGCATATTCTATATGTTCTATTTGTTCTTCATGTTCTATATGTTCCTCATGTTCTATATGTTCTATTTGTTCTGCATGCTCCATATGTTCTTCATGTTCTATATGTTCTGCATATTCTATATGTTCTGCATGTTCTATATGTTCTGCATGTTCTATTTGTTCTTCGTGTTCTATATGTTCTTCATGTTCTATATGTTCTTCATGTTCTATATATTATATATGTTCTGCATATTCTATATGTTCTGCATGTTCTATATGTTCTGCATGTTCTATTTGTTCTTTGTGTTCTATATGTTCTTCATGTTCTATATGTTCTTCATGTTCTATATGTTCTTCATGTTCTATATATTATATATGTTCTTCATGCTCTATATGTTCTTCACATAATGGGATATAGACTAACACAGGTAAACTCATGGAACCCAAAAGTCAAATTTTGGTTGAGGTAAATTTGACTGAAAATAAAACAAGCCTTTAAACTCTAGCATCGATTTGTGGTTTGAAAAGAGACATGTTTCATCCAGGAGAGAAGGGCCTTGGAGTGTCCCTTGGATTGTTCTGTGAGTCAGAGAGGGCGAAGGAGTATATTTTAGGTTTGCGTGTTTCCGTATAAAGCTGTCACTTTATTAGCAAAGACATCTATCCTTCCTTTCAGGGGCACAAGTTAGGCCGTCAATTGTGTTAAAAACTGTAGCAGAAAGCTTCAGAACAAGGGTCTCAAAGACCAACCTACAGTATCCATGACCACCAATGAAATAGAATGTGTTCACATGCGTGTGTGTGTGTGGAAGGGGGAGTGGGTAGGGTTTAAAAACACTGTGAACCCACGTCAGTCAACATACACATTAAAAACACATGGCTGAACACACACGGCACCCATTGCACACACAGGAACACACAGTGCACACTTAAAGTGCTCAACACGTCGTAGATAGTGTGTTCATCCTTATAACAACACCCAAGTATGTTATACTGATGCATAGGGTGTGTCAAAGGGTGGCTACTGTGTCATCTATAATGATCGTTTCTAAAGAGGAAGATCAATCAATAGACCCCAATATCTCATTTGAAGGGCAATGAGTTTTTCCTGATCATGTGACCTGACCATGAAGATCTCTGGCTCAAAGCTATAGCAGTTTTGTACATTTGATACACCAGAAGAAGAACGGACTCTACAGCCACAGGTCAAGAGGTCATCATTAATGTCTAATCCAGCCTAACCCTGTTAGAAACCCTAACCCAGCATAATCCTCCCTCACAAAGCTCCTCTCTCTCAGACAGC
>NC_060192.1:14624984-14627484 GCF_021184085.1 Oncorhynchus gorbuscha
TGCCTCGTGCAGTGCAACACATCTCCTTTGAATTGAGTTGATCAGGCTGTTTATTGTGGCCTGTGGAATGTTGTCCCACTCCTCTTCAATGGCTGTGCGAAGTTTCTGAATATTGGCGGGAACACGCTGTCATACACGTCGATCCAGAGCATCCCAGACATGCTCAATGGGTGACATGACAGGTGACCTGCAGGCCTTGGAAGAACTGGTACATTTTCAGCTTCCGGGAATTGTGTACATATCCTTGCGACATGGGGCCATGGCGGTGGATGAATGGCACGACAATGGACCTCAAGATCTCACCACAGTATCTCTGCGCTTTGAAATTGCCATTGATTAAATGCAACTGTGTTTGTTTTCGGTAGATTATGCCTGCCCATACCACAACCCCACCGCCACCGTGCCTCTGTTCACAGCGTTGACATCAGCTAACCGCTTGCCGGCACAACGGCATACACGCTGGCGGCCATCTGCCCGGTACAGTTGAAACCGGGATTAATCCGTAAAGCGCACACTTCTCCAGTGTGCCAGTGGTCATCGCAGGTAAGCATTTAACCACTGAAGTTGGTTGCAATGCATAACTGCAGTCAGGTCAAGACCCTGGTGAGGACATGGTTACACATAGTCTACGGTTGTGAGGCTGGTTGGACGTACTGCAAAATTCTCCTAAGCAGGGACTCCGGGGTGGTTGCAGTGGTTAAGGGCGCTGTACTGCAGCGCCAGCTGTGCCATCACAGACTCTGGGTTCGCAGCCAGGCTCTGTCGTAACCGGCCGCAACCCGGGAGGTCTGTGGGGTGACGCACAATTGGCCTAGCGTCGTTAGGGAGGGCTTGGCCGGCGGGCCGGGCGCAGTGCGTGCTAACCAAGGTTGCCAGGTGCACGGTGTTTACTCCGACACATTGGTGTGGCTGGCTTCCGGGTAGGATGAGCCCTGTGTTAAGAAGCAGTGCAGCTTGGTTGGGTTGTGTATCGGAGGACGCATGACTTTCAACCTTCGTCTCTCCCGGGCCCGTACGGGATGAGACAAGATAGTAGCTACTAAAACAATTCGATACCATGAAATTGGGGAGAAAAAGGGGTAAAATTCAAACAAACAAAAAAATATATCCAAAGCAACATTGGAGGCGGCTTATGATAGAGAAATTAACATTAAATTCTCTGGCAACAGCTCTATTAAACATTCCTGCAGTATACAAATCAATTGCACGCTACTTCAAAACTTGAGACATCTTTAGCATTGTGTTGTGTGAATGGTCTTTAATTGTCCCCAGCACAAGGTGCACTTGTGTAATGATCATTCTGTTTAATCAGTTTCTTGATATGCCACACTTGTCAGATGGATGAACTATCTTGGCAAAGGAGAAATTCTCACTAACAGGGATGTAAACAAATTTGTGGCCAACATTTTTTTTTGAGAGATAAGCTTTTTGTACGTAGGGAACATTTCTGGGTTCCTTTATATCAGCTCATGAAACATGGGACCAACACTTTACATGTTGCGTTTACATTTTTGTTCATTGTATATTAAAGTGAGCTATACTATTCCATATGTTACAGCCATTCTGTCACCCATGTCATTATATCCCACAAAATAAAGTATTATCTCTCTCTCTTTCCTCTATCTTCTCTGTCTCTTAGTGGTTCCGGTAGCATACCCTGAGCTGTCAAGGCCAAGTCTAGGGAACAGATCAGAAACAAATTTTGTCTGGTACTCATGAGGAAGGGAAATATGCCTTATCTTAGCTTTAGTGGGGGCTTTAGGAACGCACCTCAACTCACACGCTTCCCCAGCCCTTAGCCCAGTTCCATCAGCCCCGAGCCCTGAGGAAGAGCAGCTCCCAACCACTTTATCTGAGGAATGTGGGAATGTGGTCTGTGGAGGCTTGGAATAGAGGGATAGGAGAGAGCGACAGGGCTTACTGGGAGAGAGGGATCAGGGGTGGATGGAAGATCTCTATATGTTGACAGCCCCCTTCTCCAAATGGACACCTTCCCCTGAGCGGGAATGCCCGGGTGGATTAGAGGCCTGGTTAAGAGCCAGGCCAGAGCCCTCACCCCCCACTCTCCCTACACACAGCCCTGCCTCCACCTCTTCATGTGCCCGAGACAGAGGGCAGCTGTTTCAAGAAGAACAAATGCTATCATAACCCTCAGCTTGGAAAACCAACTATTAACAGAGAGAGCGGAGGGGGGGAAAGAGGGAGCGAACCTCTATACTGGTTTACGTGTGTGTGAGCAGTGAACACTCCCTTCCCTCTCTCTCTCCCCCTCTCTCTGCTCTCATTCCATTTCAGTCGATCTATGCCTCTCATCCCTCGTAATCCGTTATCCAAACAGTGAAGTGTAAGTATTGACACACAGCCACATCGTCTGTCTCTGCCCTGTCTGCCGGGGATTCACTTCCTAAACAATGGCCCAGAGATAGAAGGGACGGACTAGCCCGACACACACTTCCCACACACCCACACTTGCAGTTTGCAAACACTCACGCACTCACAC